>NC_134098.1:114206743-114510181 GCF_000715075.1 Nicotiana tabacum | reverse complement strand
TGCCGGCATACATTGAACATTTTAAATCCTCCCCCGCTCCTTCGAGCCCGTGACATTCTTATCAACACCGAACCGCGACCTTGATCCTCAACTTCCAATTTCCATACCGCTCACTGCACTTATCTTGCTGCTACGTGAGAGTACACGAATTTCATCATAACTCCTGAACCACCAGTAGAATAAACACTTTATCATCAAGAACCCCTTTCACATAACACATTTCAGAGGAACAATTGCAACACGTAACCGAATTCCTATAACCGCAGAAAATGCGAACCTAGAGTTGTGGTCTAAACCACCATAACTCTTATGGGATCCATCTACGCATAACAAACCATCATAATCAAATACCTCCAAATCAATCAAATTACGGTGGCTATCAAGCCCTCACGTACATCCATGAAATATTTCGCTGATTCAAACCAACACTAACTGACCTAACTGCTTCCGATTTACTTTTGACTTGCCTTTGAAATAATAATAGCTCCCTTAAAAAACATCAGACCATAAGCAACACTCATCCCGAGTGACCCCAATTCACGAGACCACGCCGTCTCAACATCTATAAGCTATTTTATACCCTTTTCATGCACTCAATAGTATCTCCAATTGCTCCACCATGCTGATTAGATCTTCTGCGAATCTGAAGTTATCTGTCCCACTTCTCTAACACTGCACCGCAAACCCAATGATAACATAGAATACTCCAAGTACCCTTCACACTATGCTGCAAAGCCCAGTTTTCAGCCACATAACGAACCCGAAAAATACTGGACTGAAATGATAGAACACCCCTACATACGGCAAAGACAATGTCCTACTGGAATATGTAGAGAAAAAACATCATGCACCACATCTGCGGTACCATTACAACTCCTCGATGCCCAATTGATAGCCAGCACTCCACATCGTATAAGAATGAATAGAAAGAAAACGAATGCATAAGCCTCAATGGAATCAAATCGCACGATGAGGAATCAGGAAGGGAAGTGCTCCTAACAGCCCTCTAGCCTCTCAAAGATAAGTACAGACATCTTTGTATTGATCCGCAAGAGTCTACTAGACTTGTTCATGACTCGTGAAACCCAAGTGAACCTAGAGCTCTGATACCAAGCAGTCACGACCCAAAACTCACTATAGGTTGTGATGGCGCCCAATGTCGTCGTTAGGCAAGCCAACTGTGAACTACCGATTTAATTATGAAATTTATTATTTCCGAAATCGTAATTCTTTAATAGATGAATAAATCAACGCATAAAAATCATGAAAATCTATAATTTTTTTTAACAGAATAGATAATATAAGTGTGTAAATGCTAAGCAAAATCACAACAACTCCTAGACCACCTCAAAACCTGGTGTCATAAGTGCATGAGCATTTACTAAGGAGTACAATAACAATACAACTCATGTCTGGAAATGTAAATAAGACAGGATAGAGTAAATAGTACGATGGAGACTCTGTGGGCTGCGATACGTAGCCTGGAATGCAGCTCACCATAAAGTCTCCCCAACAGTTGTGCCTACGCGCCAAGATAACCGCCATTTGAACCTGTCAGATCCTTCACATTTAGTGCAGAGGTGCAGCTTGAGTACGTAAATCAATACATACCCAGTAAGTATCTAGACTGACCCTGGAGAAGTAGTGACGAGGGACATCGACGCTTACTAGAGGTCCAATAAAGCAATATAATAAATCATGAATGAACAGATATGAAGCACAGAGTAATAATGGGTTAAATCTGTAAGTTACATAATCTTCCAAATATTTCTTTTAAAGTATGAATTTCTAAATCTTGTAATCTACCTTAACAACTCAGAAAATGTCAAGTGCCAATATCAAATGAATAAGGAATACCATATAAAATGCCGGGCATTAGTGGAAAGATAAGCTCGTGAATGTTCGGACTACCAGCGATATAACGCACGATTATGCCGAGGTCGTTATGTACACTGCCGAGGGTCAAGTGGCACGGACCATAAATATATCTACTATACTAATGAGGCATTCGAACCGCTCCACAGGAAAGGAAGGAAGTTATCGAATTACGAGACACGTATTTACAACATAGTTCATGAGCACAAAGTGAATATAATCTTTACCGTTTCTCAAATAACTAGCCAACAACTCGAGGTGATAAGGCTCGGCTTAGTATACATACATTTATTTCTAAATCAATTTCAATTATAAGTTCAATTAATTAAACCAGCAGAACGAGTTCAAATAATTCAATTATTACATAATAAGGTCCTAAGTCTATCCGGACATAAACATGCTTTAGCTACGTACGTACTCTTGTCACCTCGTGAATTCGTAACACCCACAACTAGTATCACATAGCAATTACTTCACCTAGGGGGTAGTTTCCCCCTCACAAGGTTAGACAGGAGACTTACCTCTCTCCGAAGTTCCAAAACCGGCTCCAACACCTCTCTAACACTTCAATTCAAGCCAAAAATTCCGAAACTAGTCAAACAATGTGCAACTCAATCAAAATATACTATAATTCTTATAATTAATCAATTCATAACAATCCCCAACTCCGCTCTAAAAGTCAATAAAGTCAACTCTCGGGCCCACGTGCCCTGATTCCAAAAAATTTCGAAGATAAACTTTACCCATAATACCACGAACTCAAATATATTATTTATTCCAAATTCCATGTCCAATTTCGTGGTCAAAATCCAAAAATACTAATTTTTAGGTTTTCTACCAAAACCCTACAATTTCTACTAGTTTTCATGTTTAAATCCTTATAGAATCTATGTATTTAACTTATAATAGGTGGAAATAACCTACCTTACCATAGATGGTGAAAGTCTCCCCTTGAAGCTCTCCAAAAATCGCCCAAACCAAAAGAGAAATGAGTGAAATGAGAAAAATCCCGATTGAGCAACATATATTCTACCCAGGTGACTTTCCGCACGTGCGGAACTCCTTGTGCTTCTGCAGATTCGCTTCTGCGGAAGAAACCTCGCAGATGTGGGTTTCCCCCAAAGTGCCATCTTTTCGCTTTTGCGGAAGTCCAATCGCATATGCGCATGTGCTTCTGCAAAAACCTCCCGCATCTGCGGACTCCCCAACTCGTGCAACACTCTGTACCTGCGTGCCCATGACCGCTCCTGCAGCTCCGCAGGTGCGCTACAACACCCACACCTGTGATCTTCCAGCCCCCAGACCACTTTCTCTTATCTCCTCCGCCAGCATCTGCGAGAACGCAGGTGCGATAAATTCCTCGCACCTGCAAATCTAACCAGCTCACTCCCAACCGCTTCTGCGACCCCTGGGCTGCTTTTGCAGTCTCGCACCTGCGGCCATAAACTTGCAGGTGTGATCACACCAGAAGTCTTAAGCTTCAACAATTCCTTCAGTCCAAACTCGATCCGATTCCAATCCGATTCGCACCTGAGGACCCCAAGACCCCATCTAGCTATACCAACAAGTCCTAAAACACAATTTGGACTTAGTCGAAGCCTAAAATCACGCCAAACAACATTAAAGCTATGAATCGACGATCAAAATCTTTCTATAAACTTTCAAACTTTTAAAGTTCGACGAACGCGTCCGAATCATAACAAATATTTCGGAATGATGCCAAACTTTGCGCACCAGCCATAAATCACAACATGAACCTATTCCAAGGCTCGGAACCCCAAACAGGCATCGATAACACCAAAGCTCACTTCAAACCAAACTTAGGAAATTTTTAAACCTTCAAAATGCTAACCTTCCATAATAAGCGTCGAAATGCTCTCGGGCCACCCAATACTCGACCCGAACATACGCTCAAGTACGAAATCATCATACGAATATATTAGAACCTTCAAATCCTGATTCCAAGGCCGGTTACTCAAAAGTCAAACTTTAGCCAAATATTCCAACTTAATGCATCCAAAATTAGAATTTTTTTTCCAAGTCAACTTCGAACTTCCTGAAATTCAATTCTGACTGCACGTACAAGTCATAATACCTAAAGTGAAGCTACTCGAGGCCTCAAACTACCTAACGACGCGCTAGAGCTCAAAATGATTGATCGGGTCATTACATTCTCCCCCACTTAAACATACATTCGTCCTCGAACGTGCTAAGGAATGCTCCAGAGTTGTCCAAAAATCACTGTTTAACACCTAGTGCACCTACCCGTGCCACCATAACCCAGTTGAGCACATTAGCTCGAGCCAGACTGAAGATCCTCCCTATAACCTTAGCTAACAAGCTTTAGAACCAAATTGAAACATCCGAAATTTTCCACGAGACCCGATTCTAACATACGAATGCCACATTAATCACCAGACACTGTACCCAACATGACCATGCTCATCCGCTAAAATCACACTATGTACCACATAATTCACTTGACCATAATAACATTCTCCAACCATAATAGCTGCCATTTCACGAATCTGGTGCCCGTAATACCCCTCATAACACATATAATCCCTGATCCAACTCTCGCAATACTTCCATGATGGAAGAGATATGTAGAAACTAATAACCACCTGGAAAATCAATAAATCATGGAGTCTTTCCTCCTAACAGGACTATTACCTCATTCTGACTGAATAATGATATTTTCTCTTTAATGTACCTTATATAAATCTGATTGCACTAATTTTAGGTCCAATAGTCTCGTCTCACCCAGTACAAGTTGCTTAGGCAATAAGCCACCTCACACACCGTCTAAAATCTCATACAGCGTTGTCGAAGAGCCAACAAGCTACAACTCGAATATGGCACATAAGGAAGAATAAACATTGAAAAAGAACTACATAGCCCGCGAAACGAATAAAATGGCCAACCAATGCTATAAACCTTTCTCGGAGACGAGAAACAAGATACACAAAGATTAGTATAGGGAACCGTACTCAACATCTCACTGTTGCGGCGTGCAACCCAATCCAAATATGACACTGTTGCGGCATGCAACCTGATCCAAACATGATATTGTTGCGGCGCGCAACCCGATCCTAACATGACATCGTTGCGGTGCGCAACCCGACCCACACAACATACCCATGGCGGCATGCCACCTGATCCACACATAAAAGTAATTTAGGAAATACCCATCAAGCCAAAATGCTTATACCCACGAAATGTCCAAATATCAACTGTAATCATGCCAAGTGCATAAATACCACCCCCGGGGACGGATAGCTCCATATGCTACAAAACCCAAGCACGACTATGGTGCAATAAATGACATGCATCTCGAGAGCCATCCTGCTCATATAATACCACAAGCTACACGGGACCATAACACATGCGAATAATCAAGCTGCCTCACAACCTACTTGGCATAATAGAGTATTACAGAGAATAGCTATCGACGGGAATAACACCCAACACCCGAAGACTCCTCCATAAGAAGTGCTATGCTGAATGAACACATCTGACCTGATCTGATGTAGAGCACACATCCACATTAGACCCATCAATGGACCTCAAGTTGGTTCTGATCATACTATACTTGGCTAATAACCTTTCAAGGATCCACAATAACCCTATCCATGACACATAAGAACAACCGTCAAATCGAAACAAACTCACACCATCCACAACCTAAGGAATAGAACGCCTCCCAAGCATAAACTCTTACATTAGCGCTAGTACCAAAATCTCCATACTTGGTCCCAATTATAACCATCAAGTGACTAACATTCCACGCTCATACAATTCCCCTGTGAGGTACGCTCCCACAACCTTCCGTACCAGGTAGCAAGGTCTGCACCTCCATACCATCAACCGTACTAATTCTGTAAGGAAAACAACAATCCGCAAATCAATACACAATGCCTCTTTTACAGAACACCATTCTCAAGAAAAACTAAGATAATGCCAACCTAATCTAAACATCTGAATTCTTCCCTGCTCATCCGAGCTCGTGACATTCTTGCCAACACCTTGATCCTCCACTCTCCATTCCCATGCCGCTCACTGCACCTATCATGCCGCTACGCGAGAGTACCACAATTTCATCACAACTCCTGAAGCACCAATAGAATAAACACTTCACTGTCTGGAACCCTTTCACTCAACATATTTTAGAGGAACGATGGCAACACGCAACCGAATTCCCATAACTGCAGAAAATACAAACCTCAAGTTGTGGTCTAAACTGCCATAACTCTTCCGGAATCCATTTACGCAACAAGGACATTTGAATCAAATACCTCCCAAATCAATCAAGTTATGTTGGCTGTCAATCCTGCACGTACAACCACAAACCACATGTATAACTTCACATGCTAAAGGAACTAATCATTGCCACAATCATGCTGATTCAACCATTACTAACCGACCCAACTTCTTCCAATTTACTCTCGACTTACCTTAGAAATATAAATAGCTCCATTCTAAAACATAACAAACTAAATCTGCACTCATCCGAAGTGACCCGAATCACGAGACCACATCGTCTCGATACTCATGAACCATCTCATACCCTCCTTATGCACACAATAGCATCTCCGCAGACCTAGTGATAACATAGAAAATTCCCCAAGTACTCTTCACACTCTGCTGTAAAGTCTTGGTCTTCAGCCACACAACGAACCCGAAATTCTTTGACACCGTGCCTACATCCTTAAACCCATTAAAACCACTATTGAGAGTCACCCACTCTGACCTGGTCCCGAATATAATCAAACTCTGACGCTCTGCTAGCACATGAATACCCCCATAGAAGCAACCAAGAGAATTGTTTTCCTTGTTCATCACATCCACAAGAAGCATAAACTTTGAGTCTTCCCAAAACCTGCACCTGAATCGATAAGGCGAAATATAGCACTCGAATTACTCCTGATGTTTTTATTTTCTTAGTCATAATAACCTATCAATGCACTGATAATCAGAAACGGCCGAAACAGACAACCACGCGCTCCAATCGTAGACGGTGGGTTCCCCCACTTAGCTTTAAGCTACAATCACATAAATCTAGAACCCACAAAGATTCCTCCTTCTCAATCACCATGATCTCGAACTGTTAACCCGCCAAATTCCCAAAACCTTATGTTAAACTTTTCATAAAACATCCCGAATTATCGGCCACAATTGCCTGTTCGACCTCCTGCTGGATAGTAAGTAGAACTCTTCGTAGAAACTTCATCAAAATCACACAACCGCCAACCTACTCACAGGAGATAGCCACATGTGGAATTCCAACCGACATCTCCCAATGACAATGTACGGGGTACAACTACCACGAAATCAGTAAACCCTCTTGAGCCTATGCTCGCCCACCAGTTGTACAAGTCTGTTAATTCCCCATTGACATCAACTGAAAGTCCGCCAATACATTTCAAACTCGAAGTCATGTTTCACACCTCTTCATTTCCAGCAAACTCCTTTCTGCCATATTTAATATTCCTCGGTACAGTAGCCACCATCCCAAATAAAATCCGTAGACTTAGACACTTTCCCACCATGATTCCCAAACCGCTCAAAACTTTCTCAAGGCATGCGACTATCCTACCACAGAATCTATATGCAAATCTACCACTCTTCGGTTAAACCATCTCCTTTAAGCAACTTCTCGACCTCTACTTTTCATACTTGACCTGCTAGTAATTCCACTACCTCGAGACACTTCCCGCCATGTCCTTCCTCATCCTTCGTTACCCAAATGTTGCATAAAATCAAAATCCATTCCTGTAGCACCTGAACTAATAAATTGCTTCCAACTCTAAGCCTCCTCGAAGGTCATCTTTCTCGAACCATCAGCATTCGAAACACCGATTCAATTCTGAAATCGCTACACATTGCTACCTCTGACAACTGCTTCTTAGACACTATTTCACCACACCCTACCCTAAAGGAAAATCAAGAAGATCATAACACCGGCGAGCCTAAATGCGTTCAAACAAGGACGACGACACTACATCACAAATAAAAATTCCACCACACTCAAAAATATCAAGTCTCGTTACTCCATAAAACAAGGTCTGAGCATCCATAGACGAATTGTCTTTCCCCCGCTGGAATTAAATGTTGAACACCCCTAAATCACATACTGAGAGATCCTCCTTTCGAGTCATTCACTGGCTCGACACATAGACACGTACCCTACCATTACACCAACATTATACGATAATAATGCATGAACATCATATCAATCTGTGCATAGGCTCAAACCATAGGAAATACAGATACTGAGCTAAAACGACATAACATCCGTCCGCAAGGTGACGATAATAACTTACCCGAACACGCAGGGAAAAACATCTTGCACCACGTCTGCAGTACCACTAAAATTCCTCGATGCCCAATTGATAACAATCCCTTCACGTCGCATAAGATTGAGTAGGAAGGAAATGAACGCACAAGACTCAAAGGAATCAAATCGCACGATAAGGAAATCAAGAAGGGAAGTACTCCTAACAGTCCTATAGCCTCTCGAAGATTAAGTACAGACGTCTCCGTACCAATCCGCAAGACTCTACTAGACTTGCTCATGACTCGTGAGACCCAATTGAACCTAGAGCTCTGATACCAAGCTGTCACGACCCAAAATTCACTATAGGCTGTGATGGCGCCCAACGTCGCTGTTCGGCAAGCCAACTGTGAACTATCGATTTAATTATGAACTTTATTATTTCAGAAATCATAACTCTTTATTAGATGAATAAATCAACACATAAATATCATGGAAATTTACAATTGTTTTTAACATAATAGATAATATAAGTGTGTAAATGCTAAGAAAAATCACAACAACTCCTAGAACATCCCAAAACCCGATGTCACAAGTACATGAAAATTTACTAAGGAGTACAATAACAATACAACACCTGTCTGGAAATATAAATAAGACATAATAGAGTAAATAGTAAAATGGAGACTTTGTGGGCTGCGATACGTAGCCATGAATGTAGATCACCATAAAGTCTCTCCAACAGCTGCACTTACGCGCCAAGATAACTGCCATTTGAACATGTTAGATCCTGCACATTTAGTACATAAGTGCAGCATGAGTACGTAAATCAACGCGTACCCAGTAAGTATCTAGCTTAACCCCGGAGAAGTAGTGATGAAGGGTCGACATCGACACTTACTAGAGGTCCAATAAAGCAATATTATAAATCAAGAATGAACAGATATGAAGCACACAACAATAATGGGGTAAATATGTAAGTAACATAATCGTCCAAATATTTCTTTTAAAGTATGAATTTCTCAATCTTGTATTCTACCTTAACAAATTAGAAAATGTCAAGTGCCAGCATCAAATGAATAAGGAATACAATATAAAATGTCGGGCATCAGTGGAAAGATAATCTCGTGAATGTTCAGACTACCAACGATATAACGCACGATTATGCCGAGGTCGTTTGCCCGATCCATAATAATGTGTACACTGTCGAGGGTCGAGCAACACAAACTATAGATGCATCTATTATACTGTCGAGGCGTTCGGCCCGTTCTACAGAAAAGGAAGGAAGTTACCAAATTACGAGACACGTGCTTACAATACAGTACATGAGCACAAAGTGAATTTAATCTTTACCGTTTCTGAAATAACTAGCCAACAACTCGAGGTGATAAGACTCGGCCTAGTATACATACATTTATTTCTAAATCAATTTCAATTATAAGTTCAATTAATTAAGCCAGCAGAACGAGTTCAAATAATTCAATTATTACATAATAAGGTCCTAAGTCTACCCGGACATAAACATGCTTTAGCTATGTATAGACTCTCGTAACCTCATGCGTACGTAACACCCACAACTAGTATCACATAGCAATTACATCACCTAGTAGGTAGTTTCCCCCTCACAAGGTTAGACATGAGACTTACCTCGCTCCGAAGTTTCAAAACCGGCTCCAACGCCTCTCTAACTCTTCAATTCAAGCCCAACGATCCGAAACTAGTCAAACAATGTGCAACTCGATCAAAATATACTCTAATACTTATAATTAATCAATTAGTATTAATCCCCAACTCCACTCTAAAAGTAAATAAAGTCAACCCTCTGGCCGACATGCCCGGATTCCAAAATTATTTGAAGATAAACTTTACCCATAGCACCACGAACTCAAATATATAATTTATTTCAAATTTCATGTCCAATTTCGTGGTCAAAATGCAAAAATATCAATTTCTAGGTTTTCTACCAAAACCCCACAATTTCTACTAGTTTTCATGTTTAAATCCTTATAGAATCCATGTATTTAACTTACAATAGGTGGTAATAACTTACCTTGCCATAGATGGTAAAAGTTTCCCCTTGAAGCTCTCCAAAAAATGCCCAAACCAAGGGAGAAATGAGTGAAATGAGGAAAATCCCGTATGAGCAACATATATTCTGCCCATGAGAATTTCCGCACTTGCGAAACTCCTTGCGATTCTGCGGAAGAAACCTCTCAAATGCGGCTTTCCCATAAGGTGCCAGCTTTCCGCTTCTGCGGACGTCCAATCGCAGATGCGCATGCGCTTCTGCGAAAAACTCCCGCATCTGCAGACTCCCCAACTCGTGCAACACTCCGCACCTGCGCACCCATGACCGCTCTTGTAGCTCCGCGGGTGCGCTAAAACACCCGCACCTATGATCTTCCAGACCCCAGATCACTTTCGCTTCTGCGCTCCTACGCCCACATCTGCAAGCCCGCAAGTGCGGTAAATTCCTCGCACCTGCGAATCCAACTAGCTCACTCCCAACCGCTTCTGCGATCCCTGGGCCGCTTATGCGGTCTCGCACCTGCGACCATAACCTCGCAGGTGCGATCACACCAGAAGCCTTAAGCTTCAGATTCTAATCTGATCCGTACCTGAGGCCCCCGGGACCCCATCCAGCTACACCAACATGTCCTAAAACACGATACGGACTTAGTCGAAGCCTCAAATCATGCCAAACAACATCAAAGCTATGAATTGACGATCGAAATTTTTTTATAAACTTTCAAACATTTAAACTTCGACGAACGCATCCGAATCATATCAAAACATTCTGGAATGACGCCAAACTTTGCGCACCAGTCATAAATCACAATATGAACCTATTCCAAGACTCGGAACCCCAAACGGACATCGATAACACCAAAGCCCACTTCAAACCAAATTTAGGAAATTCTTAATCCTTCAAAATGCCAACCTTCCATAATAAGCACTGAAATGCTCCCGGGTCACCCGATGTTCGACCTGAACATACGCCCAAGTCCGAAATCATCATACGAACCTATTGGAACTTTCAAATCTTGATCCCGAGGTCATTTACTCAAAAGTCAAACTTTAGCCAATTCTTCTAACTTAAAGCTTCCGAAATTAGAATTTTCTTTCCAAGTCAACTCCGAACTTCCCGAAATTCAATTTCGACCGCACGTACAAGTCATAATACCCGAAGTGAAGCTACTTGAGGGATCAAACCGCCAAACGACATGCTAGAGCTCATAATGACCAGTCGAGTCTTTACAGGTACTGCCGAGGTGAACGGCCCAATCCCATAAGAATATGATACTGCCGAGGCGAACGGTCCGATCCCATAAGATTATGATACTGCCGAGACAAACGGCCCGATCTCTTAAGAATAAGAAGCTTTAATGGGTCCTTGACCTGACTCACGAATAAACATGTGGGTTATGAACTTTAAGGAAAGCTTTGCGAAAAAAACGCACAACGTGGGAGAAATTCGTAAGGAAAGCATAACCATTTCATGGCTAATCAAGTCGCTCATCAAATCTCTACAATAGCGAGTCTATCACTCTACGCCAGTCTAGTCTCAAGTCGTAACGCAAAATAAAGGGATTAAATAAGCAAGGATAACTCAAATAGTACAATTAAAGTATGGCGTGAACCTAAGTCTACCCGGACATAAACGGGAATTCTAGCATACGCACGGACACTCATCACCTCATACGTGCGTAGCTCCTACAAAAGGTAACACATAAGAATATACCACATACGGGGTAAATTACCCATCACAAGGTTAGACAAGAGTCTTACCTCGCTCCGAAGTTCCATAACTGGTTCCAACGCCTCTCTAACACCTCAAACCAAATGCCCATCGATCCTAACTAGTCAAACAATGTGCAAACCACTAAGAATATACTTTAATACTCATAATTAATCAATTTATAATGAATCCCAACTCCGCTCAAAAAGTCAACAAAGTCAACCCTCGGGCCCACATGCCCGAATTCCGAATATTTTCAAAGTTAACTTTACCCATGACATCACAAACTCAAATATATAATTTATTCCTAATTCCTTTTTCAAAATCGTGGTAAGAAATCCAAAATTATAAATTCTAGGTTTTCCCCTTAAATTTCCATAATTTCCATATTAAAATCTATATATATTCCAAGTATTTAACTTACAATAGGTGGGAATCGCTTGCCTTGTGATGCTCAATGAAAATCCCCTCAAAATAGCTCCCCAAATTCGGCCATCCAAGTAAAAAATGAGAGAAATGAGAGCAAAGTCTCGATTTTAAAGAACCCTTCTACCCAGCGAAAATCTTGCACCTGCGGCCAAAATGACGCACCTGCGGTCTCGCTTTTGCGACCACACCTCCGCTTCAGTGGAAAATCACCCAAACACAATACCTCGCACCTGCAAAAATATTATCCGCTTCTGCGACATCGCATGTGTGAGCCTCTTCCGCTCCTGTGCCTTCTCCCGCTTTTGCGCCCATCGTTTCGCTTCTGCGCTTGCGTAGATGCGACCAAAGCTCCGTACATGCGGACCTTCCCCTGGATGGCCTTCTCCACTTCTGCGACAACCTCCCTCGCACCTGTGACCAAACTATCGCAGGTGCGATGACACCAGACTTCAGCAGTCTTCAGCATTTCCTCAAATCCAATTTCAATCTGATTTCATTCCATTTCAAACCCAAGGCCCTCGGGACCCCATTCAAACATACTAACACATCCTAAAACACGATAAGGACTTAGTCGAAACCTTAAACCACGTCAAACAACATGAAAATTACAAATTGACGATCAAAACCTTTCTTTAAACTTTCAAACTTCCAAACTTCGGCGAACGCGTTCGAATTACAGTTAAACTGTAATGACCCGGCTGGTCGTTTCGAGTATAACAATCTCGTCTCCCCATTTACTGCTCAAATTTTGACATACGATTGTTATTTGGCTTGCTGGGGTAATTAGTTCGAAGGTTTAAAACATAAGTTGAAAAGGTTTGTGGTGCTGTGGTAGATTAATTATTAAAAAGGTTGTAAATATTTCTCGCGGTGAGCTTGCGAGCACCGATGTGTAAAGAAAATTTTTTGCCGGAAAAAGGGTCATTTCTACGACCATTATGCGGTCGCAGAATCACTCTGCGGACTGCATAATGGTCGCAGAGTGGATCAGGAGAGGGGCAAGTGGGGAGGAAAATTTGTGGTGCATTATGCGGCTGCAGACAGTTATGCGGTGCATTATGTGACCGCAAAATAGGTCTGCGGACCGCATAACGACCGCATACTGAGGCAGCCTTGCCCAGTTCCGGAGGCCACATTTTGCGGTTATTTCGCGAGCCACAGAAGCGTTATGCGGTCACATATGCGACCGCAGATTGTGTTTCGGGGCTTAACTTTTCTGGTTTTATAAACCCGACCCCATTCTTATAAAACATTATTGGGGGGTCATTTTAAAGAGTTTCATATGATATTTTAGAGAGAAGTGAGAGCATTTTAAAGAGAGAAAGTGAAGGCTTAGTAATTTATCCATCAATTCTTTTACAAGGTTTGAAGATTTCACAAGGATCTTGCTAGGGCTTCAAAGAGGTAAGAATTTCTTTCCCCAATTCTTCAATTTCGAGTTTGGGTAAAGATGGGTGATTAAGAGTATGATTCTTGGGTGTAAGAGTATTATTTACACGTATCAATAAGGTTTATGGAAAGATTGTTGAGTTCAAATGGGTAAATATTGGGTTGAAAATGGTAGAAATCTTCATAGATTTTAATTGAAGATTTGAGGGTCGAGTTGATGTCGGAATTTGGTGAAATTTATGCGGTTGGACTCGTGGTTGGATGGGTGTTCATATTTTGTTACTTTTGTTGGGTTCCGATATGTGGGCTCCACGGGCAATTTTTGAGTTACTTTCGGATTTTTATTGGAAAAAATTTGTATTTCCTTATTAAATTAATTACAATAATTGGTATTGATTGAATCGAATTAATTGTGGCTAGATACGAGTCTTTTGGAGACCAATTCTCATGGCAAGGGCATATTGGAATAAAGAATTATGCGGTTTAAGGTAAGTAACAGGTTTAAATCTGGTCTTGAGGGTATGAAACCCCGGATTATTGGATTATGTGAGTATTCTGGAGGTGACGCACATGCTAGGTGACGGGCGTGTGGGCATTCACCGTAGGAATTGGGACTTGGTCCATTCCGTGAAACTGTAAAGTTGTATAACTTGTTGCTAGCTATATGCTCTCCCTGTGTTATAGAGATTTAACTACAAATTATGTTATAAAGCATGTTTAGGCTATATGTTGGTACTGTTGGGACCCACAGAGGTCGTGTACATGTTGAACTACCTGTGTAATTGTTGTTTTGTACTCAGTCACAGTTTACTTGTTTATTTTATCTCAGTCTCTATTGTTCATTTTTGATGCATCATATCATTGTTGTTTGGGCTGATTTGATGATTATTGAGAGCCAGAGAGACTGGAGAGATTTGTGACTAAGTGAGGCTGAGGGCCTGATTGTGAGATATTATATTATAGCACGTGAGTTATCCGTTCAGCACGTGAGTTGTCCGTGCGGGATATTATAGCATGTGAGTTGTCCGTGTAGCACGTGAGTTGTCCATACGGATCCTTGTATTATACTATAGCACGTGAGTTATCCATGTGGATCCAGATATTTATACTATGGCACGTGAGTTATCCGTGCAACACGTGAGTTATCCGTGCAGAATTATAGCACTTGGGCTGTAGGAGCCCCTCCGGAGTCAGTACACACCCCTAGTGAGCGCGGGTACCCATTGAGTGTGAGTGCTGAGGGCTGAAAGCCGAGTAGTTGAGCTGTTGTAATGGGTTAAGTGACTGTTGCGCTGAGAGGCTGTACTTGCTTTTCATTTGTTGTTGCACTTAGTTGCTATCTGTCATTGTTTTGAAATACTTTGAAAGATTTTATATCCAGATTTCATGAACTAGAACTGTATAAAACTGATTTAACTTAAACTGCTGGATTTAAGCATGTCTATTCTTTGCTGGAATTACTGAAAGTGAACTATAACTGTGTAGCTCGTCACTATCTTCAGTTTCTTATTTATTATTGTTACTTGCTGAGTTGGTTGTACTCATTCTACACCCTGTGTAGCTGTTGTGTTTCGCAGACCTTGCCTGTCCTTCCCTATCTCCTTATTTACACTATTTGGTCTCAGACTGTTATGGATCGTATTTTCCAGACTTGTATTCATATTAGATGCTCATGTACTCAGTGAAACTAGGTTTTGGGGAGTGCTTGTATCAGTATTTGCGATATTTGTGAGTTGTGTTTAAATATCATATTTTCAAACTTAAAAGAAATTGTTGTTTATTGAGATTGTCGGCTTGCCTAGTATCGAGATAGGCACTATCACTGCAGGTTAGAATTTTGGGTCGTGACAAGTTGGTATCAGAGCCCTAGGTAACATAGGTCTCACGAGTCATGAGCAGGTTTAGTAGAGTCTTGTGGATCGGTACAAAGACCTTTGTACTTATCTTCGAAAGGCTGCTGAACCCTTAGGAAAAATTTCACTTTCTTGTATTCTATCATGTGAACTTGTAGATTTCGGAAAACTAAAATCCTATTATTCTATTCTCTCACAGATGGTGAGAACACGTACAACCGGATCATACGGTCAGCCACCAGTGCCACCAGTTAGGGCCGCGAGAGGTCGGGGCCGTGGTAGAGGCCGGGGCCGAGGTAGAGGTCGAGGTGTAGCTCGTACCACAGTTGGACCAGCACCTATAGCACCACCAATTGCTCCAGCTCAGGCACCAGCTGTGCCCATTGAGATTCCAGGCCTTCAGGAGATTTTGGCCCAGATATTGACAGTTTACACTGGTCTTGCTCAGGTGATTTTGGCTCAGGCCGTACCTTCCACTTCTCAGGCCGGGAGAGGTACTCATACCCCTATTGCCCGTACTCCAGAGCAGGTAGTGCAGGGACTTCATATACCGGGGGCACTACCAGCCCAATGGCTGCAGCTGCTCAGGCCCCGGTAGTCCCCGTTATGGTAGATGATGAGCAGAGGAGACTTGAGAGATTTGGGAGGCTTCGACCTCCATCATTTAGAGGTGCGGAGTCAGAGGATGCTCAGGGATTTCTGGATAAGTGCCAGCAGATGCTGCGAACAACGGGTATTCTGGAGACCAGTGGGGTCTCGTTCACTACTTTACAGTTTTCTGGGGCTGCCTTCAGATGGTGGGAGGCATATGAAAGGCGCAGGCCAGTTGATGCAGTACCACTTACATGGCAGGAATTCTCTGTTCTATTTTTGGAGAAGTTCGTGCCGCATTCTCGCAGAGAAGAGCTGTGTAGACACTTTGAGCAGTTACGTCAGGATGGCATGTCTGTGACGCAGTACGAGATGAGATTTTCTGAGTTAGCTCGTCATGCAGTTTGGTTGGTTCCTACTGATAGGGAGAGGATTATGAGGTTAATTGATGGCCTCACATATCAGCTGCGGTTACTTATGACTCGGGAGAGAGTATCTGTTGCTACTTTTGATGAGGTAGTTGACATTGCTCGACATATAGAGGTGGTCCGTAGCCAGGAGCGTGGTGAGAGGGAGGCCAAGAGGCCTCGAGGTTCGGGTAGTTTTGGTGAGATACTTCTGAGGGACATTCCTACCACAGCAGGGGTCGCCATTATAGGCCCGCTCAGACGGGTCGTCCAGCTCATCATGGTACATCGGCTAGCCATGGTTCTTACAGTGCTCTCTTAGGCCAATCTTTATTCAGTGCACTACCAATGCAGAGTTCTCACTATTCCTCGTCCGCTCAGGCTTTTACAGGTAATTCCTCGGGTTATCAGGAGCAACAGTTCCGTCAGAGGAGGGGTTGTTTCGAGTGCGAAGAATTTGGTCATATTCAAGAGAGATTGTCCTAGGATGTTGAGTGGGGATCCACAGTAGAGTTCTCGACTGACGGCACCAGCACCAGCAGTTCCACCACCCGCCCAGCCAGCTCGGGGTAGGGGTCAGACAACTAGGGGTCTCCCAAGAGGGGGAGACCGATCAGGTGGCGGTCAGGCCCGATTCTATGATTTTCCTGCCACGCTAGATGTTGTTGCCTCAGATGCAGTAATCACAGGTATTGTCTCAGTGTGCCATAGTGAGGCTTCTATACTATTTGACCCTGGTTCTACTTATTCGTATGTGTCATCGTACTTTACTCATTATCTAGATATGCAGTGAGTCCTTAGTTTCACCTGTTCGTGTATCTATGCTGGTGGGCGATACTATTATTGTGGATCGTGTATATCGATCTTGTGTGGTAAGCATTGGGGGACTAGAGACTAGGGTTGATCTCTTATTGCTCAGCATGATTGATTTCGATGTAATCCTGGGTATGGATTGGTTGTCTCCATGTCATGCTATTCTGGACTATCACGCAAGACCCGTGACGTTGGCGATACCGGGGTTGCCGAAGGTTGAATGGAGAGGTTCTCTAGATCATGTTCCCAACAAGGTAATTTCTTATTTGAAGGCCCAACGTATGGTTGGGAAGGGGTGTTTGTCATATTTGGCCTTTGTGAGAGATGTTGATGCAGATACTCCTACAATTGATTCAGTACCGGTAGTGTGATATTTTTCAGATGTATTTCTTGCAGACCTGCTTGGTATGCCACCCGACATGGATATTGATTTCGGTATTGACTTGGTGTCGGGAACACAGCCCATTTCTATTCCTCCGTATCGTATGGCACCAGTTGAACTAAAAGAATTGAAAGAGCAACTTCTGGAACTCCTTGAAAAGGGCTTTATTAGGCCTAGTATGTCACCTTGGGGTGCACCAGTTTTGTTTGTGAAAAAGAAAGATGGTACTATGCGAATGCGCATTGATTACAGACAACTGAACAAAGTTACAATCAAGAACAAATATCTTTTGCCACGTATTGATGATTTATTTGACCAACTTCAGGGAGCGAGGGTATTCTCCAAAATTGATTTGAGATCGGGGTATCACCAGTTGAAAATTCGGGATTCGGATATTCTAAAGACGACATTCAGGACTCGTTATGGTCACTATGAATTCTTCTGATGTCTTTTGGGCTGACAAAAGCCCCAACAACATTCATGTACTTGATGAATAGTGTATTCCAGTCGTATCTTGACTCATTTGTCATGGTATTTATTGATGATATCCTGGTGTACTCACGTAGCTAGGAGGAGCATGCACATCACTTGAGTATTATACTACAGAGACTGAGAGAGGAAAATCTTTATGCCAAATTCTCTAAATGTGAGTTCTGGCTTAGTTCGGTAGCATTCTTGGGACACATAGTGTCTAGTGAAGGGATTGAGGTGGATCTGAAGAAAATAGAGGCAGTTCAGAATTAGCCCAGGCCATCTTCAGTTACTGAGTTTCAGAGTTTTCTCGGCTTGGCCGGTTATTATCGTCGCTTCGTGGAGGGTTTCTCGTCTATTGCATTGCCTATAACTAAATTGACCCAGAAAGGTGCTCCATTCAGGTTGTCGGATGAATATGAAGAGAGCTTTCAGAAGCTCAAGACAACTTTGACTACAACTCCAGTATTGGTGTTGCCTACGGGTTCAGGGTCTTATACTGTTTATTCTGACGCATCGTGTATTGGTCTCGGTGCAGTGCTTATGCAAGACGGTAGGGTGATTGCCTATGCGTCCAGACAGTTAAAGGTACATGAGAAGAATTATCCGATCCACGACCTTGAGTTAGCAGCTATTGTTCATGCCTTGAAAATTTGGCGGCATTATTTGTAAGGGGTCCATTGTGAGATTTACACTGATCATCAGAGTCTACAGCATTTGTTTAAACAGAAGGATCTTAATTTGCGGCAGCGAAGGTGGTTAGAGTTGCTTAAGGATTATGATATCACAATTCTCTATCATTCCGAAAAGAAATGCTACGCGCTTGTGTCATTGATATGCTACCTCAACACACCCCTTTTCACAATTCTCTATATTGGAGGATATGCTACGCGCTTGTGTCATTGATTTTGGAGGTTCTTGGGATAAATTTCTGCCACTCGTGGAGTTTGCTTACAATAGCAGCTACCAGTCGAGTATTCAAATGGCTCCGTATGAGGCTTTATATGGGAGACGGTGTCGATCTCCATTGGGATGGTTTGACCCGGGTCAGACTAGACTATTGGGTACTGATTTGGTTCAGGATGCTTTGGAGAAGGTTAAATTGATTCAGGAGCGGCTTCACACGGTGCAGTCTAGACAGAAAAGATATGCCGACCGGAAGATCCGTGATGTTGCTTACATGGTTGGGCAGAAGGTTCTGCTCAAGATTTCGCCCACGAAGGGTGTGTTGAGGTTTGGGAAGAAGGGCAAGTTGAGCCCTCGTTATATTGGTCTGTTTGAGGTACATAAGAAGATTGGAGAGGTGGCTTATGAACTTGCATTGCTGCCTAGTCTATCGAATGTTCATCCAGTGTTTCATGTGTCTATGCTCCGGAAGTATGACGTGGATCCGTCTCATGTTTTGGATTTCAGCACAGTGCAGATGGATGGTAATTTGACTTATGATGTGGAGTCGGTGGCCATTTTAGACCAGCAGGTTCGGAAGTTGAGATTAAAGAACATAGCTTTAGTGAAGGTGCAGTGGAGAGGCCAGCCAGTCGGAGAAGCTACTTGGGAGATCAAGCGGGAGATATAGAGCAAATATCCACACCTGTTAGAGACTCCAGGTATAATTCTAAACCCGTTCGAGGACAAAAATTTGTTTAAGAGGGGGAGAATGTAACGACCCGGCCGATCATTTCGAGTATTACAACCCCGTCTCCCCATTTACTGCTCAAATTTTGACATACGGTTGTTATTTGGCTTGCCGGGGTAATTAGTTCGAAGGTTTAAAACTTAAGATGAAAAGGTTTGTGGTGATGAGGTAGATTAATTAGTACAAAGGTTGTAGAAATTTCTCGCGGCGAGCTTGCTCACCGCGGCTCGAACTTTTTGTGTTGAACAATGCACCGATGTGAAAGAAATTTTTTTGCCGGAAAAAGGGTCATTTCTGCGACCACTATGCGGTCGCAGAATCACTCTTCGGACCGCATAATGGTCGCAGAGTGGATCAGGAGAGGGGCAAGTGGGGAGGAAAATTGCGGCGCATTATGCGGTCGCAGATCAGTTATGCGGTGCATTATGCGATCGCAGAATAGGTCTGCAGACCGCATAAAGACCGCATACTGAGGCAGCCTTGCCCAGTTCCGGAGGCCACATTTCGGGGTTATTTCGCGAGCCGCAGAAGCGTTATGCGATCACATATACGACCACAGAGTGTGTTTCGGGGCTTAACTTTTCTGGTTTTATAAACCCGACCCCATTCTTATAAAACATTATTGGGGGGTCATTTTAAAGAGTTTCATCTGATATTTTAGAGAGAGGTGAGAGCATTTTAGAGAGAGAAAGTGAAGGCTTAGTCATTTATCCATCAATTCTTTTTCAAGGTTTGAAGATTTCACAAGGATCTTGTTAGGGCTTCAAAGAGGTAAGAATTTCTTTCCCCAATTCTTCAATTTCGAGTCTGGGTAAAGATGGATGATTAAGAGTATGATTCTTGGGTGTAATAATATTATTTATACGTATCAATAAGGTTTATGGAAAGATTATTGAGTTCAAATAGGTAAAGATTGGGTTGAAAATGGTAGAAATCTTCATAGACTTTAATTGAAGATTTGAGGGTCGAGTTGATGTCGGAATTTGGTGAAATTTGTGTGGTTGGACTCATGGTTGGATGGGTGTTCATATTTTTTTACTTTTGTTGGGTTCCGATATGTGGGCTCCACGGGCAATTTTTGAGTTACTTTCGGATTTTTATTGGAAAAAATTTGTATTTCCTTATGAAATTAATTACAATAATTGGTATTGATTGAATCGAATTAATTGTGGCTAGATACGAGTCTTTCGGAGACCAATTCTCATGGCAAGGGCATAGTGGAATAAAGAATTATGCGGTTTAAAGTAAGTAACATGTTTAAATCTGGTCTTGAGGGTATGAAACCCCGGATTATTGGATTATGTGAGTATTCTGGAGGTGACGCACATGCTAGGTGACGGGCGTGTGGGCGTGCACCGTAGGAATTGGGACTTGGTCCATTCCGTGAAATTGTATTGTATAACTTGTTGCTAGCTATATGCTCTCCCTGTGTTATAGAGATTTGACTGCAAATTATGTTACAAACCATGTTTAGGCTATATGTTGGTACTTTTGGGACCCACAGAGGTCGTGTACATGTTAAACTACCTGCGTAATTGTTGTTTTGTACTCAGTCACAGTGTACTTGTTTATTTTATCTCAGTCTCTATTGTTCATTTTTGATGCATCATATCATTGTTGTTTGGGCTGATTTCATGATTATTGAGAGCCCGAGAGACTGGAGAGATTTGTGACTGAGTGAGGCCGAGGTCCTGATTGTGAGATATTATATTTTAACATGTGAGTTGTCCATGCGGGATATTATAGCACGTGCGTTGTCCGTGCAGCACATGCGTTGTCCGTGCGGATCCTTGTATTATACTATAGCACGTGAGTTGTCCGTGCGGATTCAGATATTTATACTATGGCATGTGAGTTATCCATGCAGATTATAGCGCTAGGGCTGTAGGAGCCCCTCCGGAGTCTGTACACCCCCAGTGAGCGCGGGTACCCATTGAGTGTGAGTGCTGAAGGATGAGAGCCGAGTGGTTGAGCTATTGTGACGAGTTGAGTGATTGTTGACCTGAGAGGCTGTACTTGCTTTTCATTTGTTGTTACACTTAGTTGCTATCTGTTATTGTTGTGAAATACTCTGAAAGATTTTATATCCGGATTTCATGAACTTAAACTGCTGGATTTGAAAGCATATCTATTCTTTGCTGGAATTACTGAAAGTGAACTATAATTGTATAGCTCGTCACTATCTTCAGTTACTTATTTAATATTGTTACTTGCTGAGTTGGTTGAACTCATACTACACCCTGCACTTCGTGTGCAGATCCAGGTGCCTCCGGACATAGCGGGTGTTGATTCTTTCGCACAGTTAATTTTTCGGAGATTCAGAGGTAGCTGTCGTATTTCGCAGACCTTGCCTCTCCTTCCCTATCTCCTTATTTACAGTATTTGGTCTCAGACTGTTATGGACCGTATTTTCTAGACTTGTATTCATATTAGATGCTCATGTACTCAGTGACACCAGGTTTTGGGAGTGCTTGTATCGGTATTTGCGAGATTTGTAAGTTGTGTTTAAATATCATATTTTCAAACTTAAAAGAAATTGTGGTTTATTGAGATTGTCAACTTGCCTAGTATCGAGATAGGTGCCATCACGACAGGTTAAAATTTTGGGTCGTGACATAAACATTACGGAATGACGCCAAACTTTACGCACAAGTCATAAATCACAATACGAACCTACTCCAAGGTTCGGAATCCCATACGGACATCGACAACACCAAAGCTCACTTCAAATCAAACTTAAGAAACCCTTGAACTTTAAAAATGCCAACCTTCCATAATAAGCGCCGAAATGCTCCCGGACCACCCGATACTCGACCCGAATATACACCCAGTACGGAATTATCATACGAACCTATTGGAACCTTCAAATCCCGATTTCGAGGTCGTTTACTCAAAAGTCAAACCTTGGTCAATTCTTCCAACTTAAAGCTTCCAAATTGAGTATTTTCCTCCTGAAACGACTCTGAGCTTCCCGAAATTCAATTTCGACCACATGTACAAGTCATAAAACATGAAGTGAAGCTACTCAAGGCCTCAAACCGTAGAATGACGCGCTAGAGCTCAAAATGACCGGTCGGGTTGTTACATTCTCCCCCACTTAAACATAAGTTCGTCCTTGAACGTGCTAAGAATTGCTCCGAAGTTGTCCCAAATTCATTGTCCAACACCTTGTGCACCTACCCATGCCACCAAAATCCAATTGGGCACACTAGCTCGAGCCAGACTAAAGATCCTTCTTTTTTATTTTAGCCAACAATCCTTAGGACCAAATTCTAACCTGTGAATTTCTCTACAAGAATTGATTCCAACATATGAACATCCTATCAATCTCCCCACGCTGAACCCACACATGATCATTCACCCATGTTGATATCACACAATGCATCGCATAACTTATTTGCCCATGGTAACCTTCTCCAAGCACAACAACAGCAAATTCACTGAGTAGTAGTACACTTCATAGCCTATATAAGTCTGGTATCAATCCTCACAATACTACAACGATGAACGAGATGCGCAGGAACTCATAACCACCCATCAAATTAATAACTCGCGGAGTTTCTCCGCTTGACAAGAACTGTTACCTCATTCTGAACTGAATAGTGACATTCTCTCTTTAATATACCTTACATAAAATCTGATCGCACCGATTTCAGGTCCAATAACCTCATCTCACCCAGTACAAGCTGCTCAGGGAATAAGCCACCTCAAACACTGACCAAGATCTCATATGACGCCAGCAATGCGCCAACAATGAATATGACACATAAGGAGGAAAGAACTCTGGAAAAGAACTACCCAGCCTGCGTAACGAATAAAACAGTTGAACAGATGCTATGAACCCTTCTCATAGAATGAGAAACAAAATACATTATAATAGATATAGGGAACCACACTCAATATCTCACTGTTGCGGCGTGCAACTCGATCCATACATGATACCGTAGCGGCGTGCCACCCGATCCACACATGCTAATAAATAAGGAAATACACATCAAGCCATAATGCTTATACCTACGAAATACTCAAATATCGGCCACAACCACGCCAAGTGCAAAAACACAACCCTGGGGAGACAGATAGCGCCATGCGCTACAGAACTTGAGCTCGACTAAGGTGAAATAACGACAAACTACACCGGACCACAACACGCATGCGAATAATCAAGTCGTCTCACAACCCACATGGTATAATATAGTATTACAGAGAATAGCTGACAATAGGAATAACATCCAACACCCGAAAACTCCTCCATAAGTAGTGCTATGTTGAATGAACACATCTGACCGGATGTAAATCTACTAGTGGACCTCAAGTCGATTCTTCTTATCCCATATTGGGCTAATAACCTTTCAAGGATCCACAATGACCCTATTCATGACACATAAGAGCGGCCATCAAATTCGGAACAAACTCCCGTAGTCCACAACCAAAGGAATAGAGCGCCTCTCAGTCATAACCTCTCCCATTGGCGACAATACCAAAATCTCCATACCTGTTTTCTCTAACCATCTAATGACTAACACACCATACTTATACGATCTTCCCGTGGGATATACTCCCACAACCTTGTGCACCAGGTAGAAATATTTGAACATTAATGGCCATCGACCATGCTATTCCTATAATACCGGGTAAGCATCCGTATTTCAATACCCAACACTCATACCACAAAACAGGCCATCCTCCGGCTACCCGAAAATAGTGCCAGCATACTCTGAGCATTTGAAATCCTCCCCTGCTCCTCCAAGCTCGTGACATTCTTATCAACACCGAACCGCGACCTTGATCCTCAACTTTCAATTTCCATACCGCTCACTGCACTTATCATGTTGCTACGCGAGAGTACAAGAACTTTATCATAACTCCTGAACCACCAATAGAATAAACACTTCATCATCAAGGACCCCTTTCACTCAACACAATTCAGAGGAACAATTGCAACATGCAACCGAATTCCCATAACCGCAGAAAATACAAACCTCAAGTTGTGGTCTAAACCACCATAACTCTTCTGGGATCCATCTACATATAACATACCATCATAGTCAAATACCTCCAAATCAATCAAATTACGGTGGCTGTCAAGCCCGCACGTACAACCACGAATCACCTGTATAGCTTAACATACCAAAGGAACTGATCATTTCCACAACTATGCTGTTTCAACCCAACACTAACTGACCCAACTTCTTCCGATTTACTTTTGACTTGCCTTAGAAATAATAATAGCTCCCTTTAAATATATCAGACCTCAAGCAACAATCATCCCGAGTGACCCCAAATCACGAGACCACATTGTATCAACATCCATAAGCCATTTTATACCCTCTTCATGGACTCAATAGTATCTCCAACTGATACACCGCCCTAATTAGATCTTCTGCGAATCTGAAGTTGTCTCTCCCACTTATCTAACACTACACTGCAGACCCGATGATAACATAGAATACTCCAAGTACCCTTCACACTAAGGCTGGCAAGTGGGCCGGTCCTGAGACTAAACGGGCCAAGTGGGCCAGTCCAAACGGTCCCGATCCCGGTCCCAAATTAAACGGGCCAAATGGTCTTTTTGTAGTGACCGGCCCGCGACCGAGATCGGGACCGTTTGGTCCCGGGCTAAACGGTCCCGGCCCGCGGGCTAAATGGGCTAAGTGGGCCCAACAGATTTTTTTAAAAAAATAAATAGAAATTAGAGATAAAAGGAAGTTAAAAAAAAATATCTAAGGCAATATCCTGTAAATTTTATTATAGAATTGTGACCTAAATGTTTGAATTCAAATTTAAAGTCTAAAGACAAAAATATTGTAAAGAGATATTCAAAGCAATGCCTTATAATTTTATTATAGCATTAAAAAATATGGCAATATCTTTCTTAGGTTTCATCCCCCTTATGGAATGAGTACAACAAGGTGCTAATACCACTATTGAGAAGAAAAAAAAACTAATCAAGATGTGCCAAAATACAAGTTACATAATACATACTAATTTTTATTCATACAAGTTACATGGTATCTTTTACAAACTTCATAAATCTATTAAGGTCTGGAGGAATTTTCATTGGTAGTAGCGGAAAAGTAACTTGGTCATCGCCACTTCCGGGCGAAGCAACATCCTCCGCAAGTTTAGCTAACATTTCTTCGTAAGCTTCGTCTTTATCTGGTTGTGATTCAGCAAGTCCAAAATTTTTTCTTTCCGACCGGGGCACTGGAGGAGGAACAAATTGAGCACTAAATTTACCACTCTTGGATTTTCCCGTATTTTTACCAAAAAGGTTTTTTTAAGGAAGGCGTCTTAATTAATAAAGTAATAGAAAATAAATTAAACAAACAAAACTACAGTATTAAAACTTAAGAGGTGGAACGAGTTTATCGAATTGACAAATAACTTATTGAAAATTGATTATCGTTGAAGACTTGAAGACTTCAATTCACCAACTTCACATTTTTTTCACAAATTGTAACAATAAAGTAAGCAATAGTAGCAATTATAGAAGAAAATTAGAGAGAGATTGTGATAGATTGATGATTTTGTAAGAAAAATGAAAGAATGAAGGGGTATTTATAGTTAAAAATAGGGAAAAAGTGTAATTATAAAAAGTTTGGGGTAAAAAAAAGTTGGGGGGGGGGGGAGGGGGAGGGAGGTTAATTGGCTATTTTATAAATAGCCAATGACTTTTTTTACAGCCCAACGGCTATTTTTTAAATTTTTCAATTTTTTTTTATTTTTAAAGTTGACCGTTGGGACCGTTTGGCCCGCGAGGGGACCGGTTCGGTCCCAGTCCCTGGCGGGCCAAACGGTCCCGGTCCTGGCGGGCCCAAAGCATAGGACCGGCCCAGGCCCACTGAAACCGGTCCTAACGGTCCTGGCTCGTTTAGCCCGCGTTCTCGGGCCGGTCCCGGGCCTGGATCGGCCCGCTTGCCAGCCTTACTTCACACTCTGCTGCAAAGCCTAGTCTTCAGCCACATAACGAACCCGAAAAATCCTTAAGCACCACACCTTAAATCTTGAATCCACTAGGGCCATTATTGAGAGTCGCCCACTCTAATCCAATCTCGATTATTTAACCAAATAACTAGTGTCCCGCTAGCATATGAGCACTCCAACGAAGCAACCAGCTGAATACTTTCCTTTGTACATCACATCTATCACTTCAATGTTGAATACAATACTTGAACTTCATGTTGGGTCGTGAATAAATTTCTGTTGGAAAAGTTTATGGAGTATATGCTGTTGGTTAATCGTTTGTTGAAATTGGAGAATGTGACTTGAAGTACTTATAGACAAGGTTTTTTTCGCCAAATAGTTCTGTGTTTCCCAAACAAAGGTATGCCCATTTTACCGTTATAAGCTATTATGTTTTGTTGTGAACTTGAGAATGTCCAAAAGGAGGAAAAATAGAAGTTTGTTTGGACGTTAGATGTTTGACTAATTCATCCTTGAGTGATGTTGAATTTCTCAAAAAGATACAATTCTAAATGAAGATTCATGTTTTACTCCAGATACAAGCTTTTAAAGCATGTTATTATATTGTCCCAACTATATCGTTGTTCAGTGTTGGGCCTAAACGAACACAAATTATAAGATCAGACCCATTCGAACGAGTATAAGACTTGAAAAAAAGGATAACAGAGGCCTAAGTGCTGGAACTAAATGCCCTGCAGAGCAATATAAATGTGTCTACACAACCCTGGACACAAGTCCAATACGTTGCTGTAAGTAATATAATTTTGCAATTTCAACAAGTTGCTAGTTTAAGAAAAGAAAGAAATTCGACATATTTTGACCAATTCAAGGTGAAAAATGAGGTTGGTCCCTTGGCAAAACTGTTGAGCCAAAAGGTCTTATTAAAAGATAAATTCACGAGGATTAGAATTTCTGAATCTATTTATATACTAGTATTAACACCCGCGCGAATGTGCGGACACTAATCATGTCAAATATTTAAATTATTTGGATTATATGTAAATAATCTTAAATTTTAAAATTTCTCGATAAATATAGCTAATCATTGGATATTAATAAAAAAATACTACATGAAAAAGTTTAATCATTTCTTCTATTATTTTTTTTAATACCATTCTCGCCAGTGTCATTGGATCCTAAAAATAGTCAGGAAGCAAAATAATAACTCATATTTATGGCAAAACAATCAAATGTTGAGACTATGAATAACTTTTTGGATACGACTTGACTCTTTTACTACTACTTGAACTCTTATTTGGTGTGTTGATATCTCTTACAATTATTTTTTTTTAAATTTCAGTTTCTAAAACTTTATTTTTCAATAATAATAAAAATATTATCCTTAATTCAAAACTCATTTTACATGGCTATCTAAAAATTTAAAAGATTCTTTAGCTAGTGAATTTATTTTTCCAGTATGACTCCATTTTGATATTTGACATTAATCATGTTAAATATCTGAGTTATTTGAATTATATGTAAATAATCTTAAAATTTAAACCTTCTAAATAATTATAGAGTTAGATATTAATTAAGAAACACTACATAAAAAAGACTAACATTTTCTCAAATCTCGTAGTGATAATTTTATTTTAGCACTATTCTCATTGGTGTCATTGGAACCTAAAAATAGCCAAAAAGCGTAATAATAACTCATATTTATGGCAAAGCTATCACGACCCAATTTTTCCTCTGTTGGGTATCGTGGTGGCACCTAGTCTTAGGGACTAGGTAAGCCTAACATTTACTGAATAACAACCATAATAAATAACATCTAACAACTTGAAATGGAATTCTTTATAAAAATAAATTTACAATTCCCAAAACCGGTAGTACAAGTCATAAACTCAACAGAGATTGCTACAAATTTCTAAATACAACTGTTTGGATATAGGTAAAACATTATGAATACAAAATAGGAAGGTGACTCCAAAGCCTGCAAACGCAGCAGTAGGTTTACCTTGAGTCTCCACAGCAACAATCCACACAGCTAGCTAATGATCAACTGACTTCGAAATACCTGGATCTGTACAAAAATATGGAGAAGTATAGTATGAGTACACCACGGCGGTACCCAGCAAGTATCAAGACTAACCTCAGTGGAGTAGTGACAAGAAACAGTCAAGACACCTACTGGACTAAATGACCTGAACAAAGTATAAGTATATAAACAATAGAGTATAATATCTACATAAAGACTATGCGGTATGACTAACAACACAATAATTGCAATGGGAAAGGACAATAAGAAGTATCAGCGGAATACCATAATAATGATACAGAAGGATGAACGTAAACACACCTAAATCTGAAATCACAGATACAGCAAGAACAAATAATAACTCAGCAACAACGACCGCTTTCACATCAGGTTTTAGTCAACAAATTCCACGAGGTACCGAACCTCGGACAAATCACAACTCACGGGTCTCAATACCTGAATCCTAACACTTGGCATCATGTGCCCTCATTACACCTCATAACCACACTGACGACTCGCATGCCAAATAGAGTCATTCTCACATAGAAGGCAAGTAAGCAAGGGTGTGCATTTATACCCAACAATATCAAGAAAACTATCTTATCCGATAAGAGTGCTTAACTACGTGTATACTTGTGCAAGTGTCCTAACATAGTTTATACCAGCTAGTGAGCATAAGGAAAAGAACAGACATCACGTAGAATGTTTTGTCATAACTTTCACAAGATAAAGCTCACACAGGTAAGTGTACCACTACACAAATATCAACAACAAGAATGCCCCCAGGCCATCACAAATAATCATAAATTAATCCCTGGCATAGCCCACCTTGTCTCGCCACGTGTACAATAGTAAAGTAAATGCACGCCTTGTCTCGCCACACGTGCATAATAATGTTCCCACCTTGTCTCGCCACATGCGCAACCCACATATATATATCCCGCCTTGTCACGCCGCATGTGCAAATATCCAGCCTTGTCATACCGCATGTGCAAATATCAATAGTAACAATAGCACGACAGAAACCTCGTGCAACCCCATAGCAAAGAGATGTCAACAAAGGGCACTCCCGAGATACCGTCTTGTAGTCCCAAAAGTAAATGCTCAACAGGGGATCTCCCGAGGTACCGCCTCGTAGTCCCAAAAGTAAATATGCAAGACAGGGGGATCTTCCGAGGTACTGCCTCGTAGTTCCAATGTAAATACGCAAGAACAACAAGTACAACAACAACAATAATACTAATACAAGAGTACGACAAATAAATCAACCCAGTAATTCCAGAACTCAAAGGAACGGAGGAATTAATTCACGAGGAGTGGCCATAATAGATAATGCTAGTCATAATAAGAACAGCTCAACAAGAAAAGAAATATTATGTAACAACGGTCCACAATGTACAGTTCGACAACGAGGGAGCTAACACAAGGCGAAACAATTCCAAATAAGGACAAGTCAACTAAACTATAAGATATCTAACTTCTTTTAAGGTTGGCAATTAAGAAAGAGATGCAACAAATTCAATTAGGAATAAGCAGCAGAAAGATAATCATAGCCTTAATTAAGGATGAACAATTACGAAAGAGATAATTATAACTTCAAATAAAGTAAGCAGTTAGGGGAAAGATAACATGGCAATAGAAGAGATAACAATTTAGTTAAGGCACAGATGACTCAGGCGGATCATGAAGCAATTAATTCTAATTAAATCAGGTAGAGGTGAAACTAGTAATTAAGAGACGTATTCATAACATAACAATTGCATAATCAGTGAATACAAGGACCTAAGAACCCTAAAAGGCCAACCTTCCATAAATAAGTCCGAGCACGTACTCATCACCTCGCGTACACGGACTACAATTAGCATAGAAGACTCAAATCCTAAGGGGTAGTTCCCCTACACGAAGTTAGGCAAGATACTTACCTCAAAGAAGACAGACCGATACTCAAAAATGAACTTCTCGGGTGAAATGACCTCCGGGCAACTCAAATCTAACTAAAATAACTTCAAAGCACAAATAAAACTCATAAGAAACTATTCCGGATCATAAAGCCTCAATCTTTATCAAAATCTAAAAATGACCCCCGGGGCCGCACCTCGAAACCCGACAAATTTCACAAAACCCGAACACTCATTCCGATACGAGTTCAACCATACTAAAATTATCAAATTATGATATCATTTTGTCCCTCAAATCATGATTTTTCATTATCGATTTTTACTTCAAAAACCTCCATTTTCCTCAACTCAAAACACAATTTAAATGATAAAAATGAAGATAAAATCTTGGAATATATTAAATTCTAGGTGAAGAACACTTACCTTATCATTTTGCTTGAAAAACCCACAAGGAAGCTCCCAAAATCGAAGTCTAAAACTCAAAATATGAAGAAAATGACCAAACCCTCGACTTAAATGATTCTGCCCAAGACTTCCGCATTTGCTGACAAGGAAGCGCATCTGTGCTCTCGCATTTGCGAGAAATCGTTCGCATCTACGAACTCAGCTGGCCAGGCCTGTATCCGCATCTACGAAATTAAAGTCGCATCAGCGGCCCCGCAGAAGCGCCAAAAGAAGCGCAGAAGCGAGCTTCTTCGCAGATGCGATCGCTGGACCGAAAAAGTGGCCTTCTCACCTGCATGCCGGTCTCCGCAGAAGCGAGCGAGCCACCGGGCCGCCATGACCACAGAAGCGACCAGGCTCACGCAGAAGCGAAGCCGCACCTACGCTCCAAAGTGTCGCAGGTGCAAAAATACCAGAACCAGAATTGTTCGAAACCATGAAAAATATCTGAAAATCGTCTGAAACACACTCGGGGCCCCCGGGACCCCGTCCAAGCATATCAACAAGTTCCATACCCTAATACGGACTCGCTCGAGGTCTCAAATCACATCAAACAACGTCGAAACTACGAATTACCCTCCAATCCAAACTTAATGAACTTGAAACTTCAAATTTCTACAACTGATGCCGAAACCTATCAAACCACGTCCGATTGACCTCAAATTTTGCACACAAGTCATATTCAACATTATGGACCTATACCATCTACTGGAATCGAAATCCGACCCCAATATCAAAAAGTCCACTTCCAGTAAAATCTCCAAAAATTTGACTTTCGCCATTTCAAGCCTAAATCAGCTACAAACTTCAAATTCACAGTCTGGACACACTCCTAAGTCGATAATCCCCCAACGGAGCTAACAGAACCGATGAAACTCTATTCCGGAGTCGTCTTCATACAATTCTGACTACGGTCAAAATCCTAAGGCTTAAGCTTCCGTTTTAGGGACTAAGTGTCCCAAATCACTCTGAATCATCCGATAATTGAATTCAACCACGCACGCAAGTCAATACACATAATACGAAGCTGTTCAGGGCCTTATGCTGCCGAACGAGACTTAAATTCTCAAAACGACCGGCCGGATCGTTACATCCTTCCTCTCTTAAACAAACATTCGTCCTCAAACGTGCTAAGAATCACCTCAAAGTCTTCAAATCACTGAAAGCACATATCCAACAAACACCCGCGGGTGACCCCACGTCACCCCAATCCACATAAGCCTGACGACACCATCTTAACTATAATTTATCTTTTCTACCAATACCGATAAGCCTTAGAGTCAAAATTCTCACCTTCCATTCATCTCCAAAAGACCCGATTCTAAATCCATACCCGGTATCAGTCTCAACCAGCTTCGGCAACTCATGCCTACACCCGCAAGGTACAACCACACAACATGACACACCACACATAGGCCCATAATAACATTTCTGATCACAATAACTGCCCGTAACCAGCACCGGCAATTAGCCTCATATCCGTTAGCAACCCGTTTCAAACCTCCACAACGCTGACAATGATGCAAGCAATACGAAGACCTCATAACTATATAACCGGATTAAAAAGTCAAAACTAACACCACCAGGCACACACCCCGCAAGCTAAAACTCAAGAAGCACAAAACGAAAAATGACTGAATATGTAAAGAGAAACACATAAGAGAAATATCAAACAATGCCCGACATGCACAAGTCTCTATGAGTACCATCCTACAAATCAATTTAAAAGGAAAAATTAAAGTATATGAACAAAATCACAAGGATCTCATTCTGATATAATTTCCACCGCGGCACGCAGCCCTCAAACATATCAAATCACATGGAATCGCGAGGGTCTCACCCTCAACTCTGAATCACAAGCCGAATCCACATCATACCAATTGAAATCTTCCACTAACTAAATTGTGCCAATAAAGTCACAACACTTACTGAACTCTCACCCTGGTAGAGTACCAAATCACAAATCATAACCAAATTACTCAGGAATCACATCAAACCTGCCATAATAGACAACATGAATTCACTTCTAGTCTCGTAACTTTCAATAATGAATTAAAACAATGATAGACACAGATATCATCATAGAATGTCCCAACAAGGGCAAACATATAAACATAATACTAGGTCATGAACTCACCCATAGGTAGGACAACAAATAGGGGAACTCGCCCCGATTAGCAGAACCGAATCAAAATACGAATGGTTCCCCTCTATAACAAATCAAAAGCATACATGTATAACATCATCTGGCGCAGTGGCCTCAAGCCTACTATATGAAACACATCAATGGGTCGGGCCTTCCCCTCTTGGGCGCCCTCTACTTGCTTGAATACTCCGTTATGACACACCTGTCCGGAGTCTAGGATAATCTCTCACCCTGCATCTAGTATCTCCACACTCGAAGCAACCTCTCTGCTGACGTGGCTATGGGAACTGTGCGGTATGGGTACTCTGAGACCCATGAGCACCTGAAATATTGTGCGAAGCCTGAAGTGCAAACTGAATTGGCTGACCCACAAAACCTCTACCATGTCGTACCCTACCTCCAAAATAAGGACCAGTAGATCTCTCCGGTCTACGAGGCCTCCTTGCCTCCCTATCCTCTCTCTCCTGACCTTGCCTGGCTCCTCTCTCTTAATCCTAAATCCCTTCTACTCGGCGAGCGATCCCTACTACCTGCTGAAATGAAACATCCGACTCTAACTCCCGAGCCATGCTGAACCGAATATCATGCCTGAGCCCCTCAATGAACCTACGGGCACACTCTCTAACTGTAGCGACCAAAGGAGGTGCATGTCTAGCCAAATCACTAAATCTAACAGCATACTTTGACACTAACATAGTGCCCTGGCGCAGCTGCTCAAACTCCGCGTGCCATGCATCTCGAAGGGACTGAGGTACAAACTCTCTCAGGAACATCTCTGAAAACTGATCCCATGTAAGTAAAGCTGACTCGACCGGGCTACCTAACTCATACGCCCGCCACCACTGATAAGTCGTTCCCCTGAGCTGGAATGTCGTAAAAGTAGCCCCGCTCGTCTCCACAATACCCATAGTACGGAGAATGCGGTTACACTTCTCCAGGAAACCCTGGGCATCGTCTGTCGCCAATCCACTAAAGGTAGAAGGGTGGTACTTTTTGTACCTCTCAAGTCTAAGATGTTCTTCCTTAGATGCTGCTGCCCTAACCACGGGCTAAGCTGGGACCACAGGCTATGTCGCCATGACACATGGAACCTGACCAATATGAACTCGCTGCTCTAGAGTGTGGGCGGCGGGAGTCTGAGCTCCTCCCCCGGTCTGTGAAATAGCTGGTGCAACTGGAATCAACCCCGCCTGAGTCAATGTACCAAACATGCTAGGTGCCCTAGCTACGGCACATGCTCCTCGTCGGCCTCTGCCTCTGCCCCTAGCGACATTTGCTCCGGGGGTAACGTCATCAGTAACTGCAGCTCGTGTCCTCACCATCTATGAGAGAATGGAATGATAAAAGTTCAACTTCGAGATCAATGAACTTGCACGATAGGAATGAAGGAAGTGAAACTGTCCTAATAGTTCCGCAGCCTCTCGAAGATAAGTACAGATGTCTCAGTACCGATTCGCAAGACTCTACTAAACTCGCTTATGACTCGTAGCACCTATGAACCTAAAGCTCTGATACCAACTTGTCACGTCCCAATTTCCCCTCCGTTGGGTATCGTGATGGCACCTAGTCTTAAGGACTAGGTAAGCCTAACATATACTAAATAACAACCATAATAAATAACATCTAACAACTTGAAATGGAATTCTTTATAAAAACATTTACAATTCCCAAAATCGGTAGTACAAGTCATAAGCTCTACAGAGATTGCTACATATTTCTAAATACAACTATTTGGAAATAGGTAAATGTCACGGCCCAATTTTCCCTCCGTTGGGTATCGTGATGGCACCTACTCTTAGGGACTAGGTAAGCCTAACCATAATTAAAACAATAACATTATTTAAATAGAATCTCCTAAAATTCCCAAAATCGGTAGTACAAGTCATAAGCTCTACATAGTGTTTGCTAGAAAACTTCTAAATACAACTGTCCAGAAATAAGAATAAACAGTGCAAAACGAAAATTGGAAGGTGACTCCGAAGCCTGCGAACACAGCAACAGGTTTACCTTGAGTCTCCACAGCAACAGTCCACACAGCTAGCTATCGAACAAGTACCTGGATCTGCACAAAAATTTGCAGAAGAGTAGCATGAGCACACCACAGTGGTGCACAGTAAGTATCAAGACTAACCTCGGTGGAGTAGTGACGAGGAACAGTCAAGACACCCACTGGTCTAATAAACCGAACAGATATAAGTACATGAATAACAGAAGTATGATGTCTACATAAAGACTATGCAATATGGCTCACAATACAGTAATGGCATTAAAGCAAGAAACAATAAGTATCAGCGGAATATCATGAAAATAACGCAGACAAAGTAAATGGAACACAGCCTAAATTCGGAATCACGAATACAGCAAGGACAAGTAATAACTCAGTAATTACAACCGCTTTTACATCAGGTTTTAGTCGACAACTCCACGAGGTACCGAACTTCGGACAATTCACAACTCACGGGTCTCAATACCTGAACCCTAACACTTGGCATCCTATGCCCTTATAACACCTCATAACCACACTGACGACTCACGTGCCAATAGAACCATTCTCACATAGAAGGCAAGTAAACAAGGGTGAGCATCTATGCTCAACAATATCAAGAACACCTCTTATCCGATAAGAGTGCTTAACTACGTGTATGCTTGTGCAAGTGTCCTAACATAGTCCATACCAGCAAATAAGCATAAGGAAGAAGAAGAACGGACAACACGTAGAATATTTTCTCACAGCTTTCACAAGATAAAGCTCACACAGGTACGTATACCACTACACAAATATCAACAACAAGAATGCCCCCAGGCCATAAATCATCACAAATCAATCCCTGATACAGCCCACCTTGTCTCTCCACGTATGCAATAGTAACATAAATGCCCGCCTTGTCTCACCACACGTGCATAATAATGTTCCCACCTTGTCTCGCCACATGCGCAACCCACACATATATATATCCCACCTTTTCACGCCGCATGTGCAAATATCAATAGTAACAATAGCACGGCAGAAACCTCGTGCAACCCCATAACAACAACCGCACGGCAGAAACCTCGTGCATCACAATAATAACAACCGCACGGCAGAAACCTCGTGCATCACCACAACAAATACAACAACAACAATGGCAATAATACAAAGTACGACAAGTAAATCAACTCAAGAACTTTTAAATCACAGGAAAATGTGGGACCAAATCACAAGGAATAACCATAGTAAAGATTACTAGGCGTAAAGAGAACAACTCAACAAAGGGAAACTAATGTGTATCAATGATCCCACAATATACATTTCAACAATAGGGAAACTAACACGAGTCAAATAATTCCAAATAAAACAAGTCGACGAAGATATAGGATATCTAAAACTTTTTTTAAGGATGACAAATTACTAAAGATTTTCAACAATTTAATTAAGGATAAGCAGCGGCAAGATAATCATAACCTCAATTAAGACTGAACAAATTATAGAATGAAATAATATAAATTCCAAATAAAGATAAGCAGTTATGAAAAGATAGCGTGGCTATAAAAGAGATAACAGTTTCAATTAAGGCACATATGAATCAAGTAACGATAATAGTGGATCATGAAGCAATTTATTCTAATTAAGCAGGTAGATGTGAATCTAGTAATTAAGATATATAATCATAACAAGAACAACTGCATATTCAATGAATACAAGGACCTAAGAACCCTAAAAGGCCAATTTTCCACAAATAAGTCTGTGCACGCACTCGTCACCTCGTGCACACGGGCTACAATCAACATAGAAGACTCAAATCCTAATGGGGAAATCCCCCACACAAGGTTAGGCAAGATACTTACCTCGAACCAAGCTCAAACAATCGGTAAGAATGCCCTTTCCTCAATTATCCGACTTCGAATGGTCCAAATCTAACCAAGCACAATTGCATATCATGAATACAACGATAATAGACTCATCTAATTAATGAAATCAATATTTTAACAAAAATTGCGAAATTTGCCCTAAAACGTCGACCCGGACCCACATCTCGGAATCGGGTAAAAATCACAAAATATGAACACCCATTCACTCACGAGTCCAACCATATAAAAATTACTCAAATCTGACCACAAATCCTCTTTCAAAACTCGAAATCTTTATTGAAGAAGTTCTTCCAATTTTTCCCAATTGCAACCCCAAAAATCCGAAATTAAATGGAGAAAACAACTATAGATTAATATAATACAACCAAAAATAAATTAGGAATCATTACCTCAAAGCTTCCTCTGAAAATCCCTCGAAAAATCGCCAAATTTCGAGCTCTCAAGTCCAAAAATGAAGAATGAAATCAAACCCTCGAATTTCTCTTTTCTGCCCAGGCGTGACCGCACCTGCGACATAATTAGCTGCATCTGCGCGACCGCAGGTGCGCACGTCCAATCCGCACCTGCGCTTCCTCTCGCTTCTGCGCGCAAAAATCCGCTTCTGCGGAGCCGCTGGTGCGCACAAATTCTCCGCACCTGCGGAGACTGTCAAGTCAAGCTCTTCTCGCACCTGCTCCTCAACCTTCGCATCTGCGGGCATCGCAGATGTGGAATTTTCCTCGCACCTGCGACCCCTGGCACTCCTCCATTTTTCCGCTTTTGCGCTTTCCTCTATGCACGTGCGCTCTCGCACCTGCGGTCTCTTCACCGCAGGTGCAAAAATACCAGAAGCCTGAAGACTTAGCAGTCCGCAGGTGCAAAAATACAAGAAGCCTGAAGACTTAGCAGTAACACAAATAAACTTTTAATCCGTTAAGCACCCAAAACTCACCCCAAAGCCCTCGGGACCTCAACCAAACATACCAACCAATCCTAAAACGCCATACGAACTTAGTCGAGCCCTCATATCACATCAACTAACGTTGAAACTACGAATCGCACCATGAATCGAACTTATAAATTTTTAAATCTTTCAACTTCTAAAACCCGTGCCGAAACCTATCAAATCAACCAGGAATGACGTCAAATTTTACAGGCAAGTCCCAATTAACATAATGGTGCTGTTCCAACTCTCAGAATTACATTCCGACCCCGATATCAAAAAGTCCACTTCCGGTCCAAATCTCCAAAAATTCGACTTTCGCCATTTCAAGCCTAAATCCGCTACAGACCTCGGATTTACCGTCCGGACACGCTCCTAAGTTCAAAATCACCCAATAGTGCTAATAGAACAGACGAAACTCCATTCCGGAGTCGTCTTCACATAGTTCCGACTACGGTCAAAATCATAAGACTTAAGCTTCCGTTTTAGGGACTAAGTGTCCCAAATCACTCTGAAACATCCGGTAACCGAATTCAACTACGCACGCAAGTCAATACACATAATATGAAGCTGCTCAGGGCCTAATGCTTCCGAACGAGACTTAAATTTTCAAAACGACCGGCCGGGTCGTTACAGTAAAACAGTGTGAATACAAAATAGGAAGGTGACTCCGAAGCCTGCGAACGCAGCAACACGTTTACCTTGAGTCTCCATAGCAACAATCCGCACAACTAGCTAATGATCAACTGACTTTAAAATACCTGGATCTGCACAAAAATGTGCAGAAGTGTAGTATGAGTACACCACAGCGGTACCCAGCAAATATCAAGACTAACCTCAGTGGAGTAGTGACGAGGAACAATCAAGACAACTACTGGACTAAATGACCTGAACAAAGTATAAGTATAGAAACAATAGAGTATAATATCTACATAAAGACTATGCGGTATGACTAACAATACAATAATTGCAATAGGAAAGGACAACAACAAGTATCAGCGGAATACCATAATAATGACACAGAAGGATGAATGTAAACACAACCTAAATCCGAAATCACAGATACCGCAAGAACAAATAATAACTCAACAACAACGACCGCTTTCACATTAGGTTTTAGTCAACAAATTCCACGAGGTACCGAACCTCGGACAAATCACAACTCATGGGTCTCAATACCTGAACCCTAACACTTGGCATCCTTACACCTCATAACCGCGCTGATGACTAGCGTGCCAAAGAGAGCCATTCTCACATAGAAGGCAAGTAAGTAAGGGTGTGCATTTATACTCAATAATATCAAGAAAAATCTCTTATCCGATAAGAGTGCTTAACTACGTGTATGCTTGTGCAAGTGTCCTAACATAGTTCATACCAGCTAGTGAGCATAAGGAAAAGAACAGACATCACGTAGAATGTTTTGTCATAACTTTCACAAGATAAAGCTCACACAGGTAAGTGTACCACTACACAAATATCAACAACAAGAATGCCCCCAGGCCATCACAAATCATCACAAATCAATCCCTGACATAGCCCACCTTGTCTCGCCACGTGTGCAATAGTAAAGTAAATGCCCGCCTTATCTCGCCACACGTGCATAATAATGTTTCCACCTTGTCTCACCACATGCGCAACCCACATATATATATCCCGCCTTGTCACGCCGCATGTGCAAATATCAATAGTAACAATAGCACGGCAGAAACCTCATGCAACCCCATAGCAAAGAGATGTCAACAAAGGGCACTCCCGATATAACGTCTCGTAGTCCCAAAAGTAAATACTCAATAGGGGATCTCCCAAGATACCGCCTCATAGTCCCAAAAGTAAATATGCAAGACAGGGGGATCTCCCGAGGTACTGCCTCTTAGTCCCAAAGTAAATACGCAAGTATAACAAGTACAACAGCAACAATAACACTAATACAAGGGTACGACAAATAAATCAACTCAGCAATTCCAGAATTCAAAGGAACGGAGGAATTAATTCACGAGGAGTGGCCACAATAGATAATGCTAGTCATAATAAGAACAGCTCAACAAGAAAGGAAATATTATGTAACAACGGTCCACAATGTACAGTTCGACAACGAGGAAGCTAACACAAGGCGAAACAATTCCAAATAAGGACAAGTCAACTAAACTATAGGATATCTAACTTCTTTTAAGGTTGGCAATTAAGAAAGAGATACAACAAATTCAATTAGGGATAAGCAGCAGAAAGATAATCATAGCCTCAATTAAGGATAAACAATTATGAAAGAGATAATTATAACTTTAAATAAAGATAAGCAGTTAGGGGAAAGATAATATGGCAATAGAAGAGATAACAATTTTAGTTAAGGCACAGATGACTCAAATAAGCATCAAGAGCGGATCATGAAGCAATTAATTCTAATTAAAGTAGGTAGAGGTGAAACTAGTAATTAAGAGACATATTCGTAACATAACAATTGCATAATCAGTGAATACAAGGACCTAAGAACCCTAAAAGGCCAACCTTCCACAAATAAGTCCGAGCATGTACTCGTCACCTCGCATACACGGACTACAATTAGCATAGAAGACTCAAATCCTAAGGGGTAGTTCCCCCACACGAAGTTAGGCAAGATACTTACCTCAAAGAAGACAGACCGATACTCAAAAATGAACTTCTCGGGTGAAATAACATCCGAGCGGCTCAAATCTAACCAAAATAACGTCAAAGCACAAATAAACTCATAAGAAGCTATTCTGGATCATAAAGCCTCAATCTTTATCAAAATCTAAAAATCGACCCAAAAGTCGACCCCGGGCCCGCACCTCGGAACCCGACAAATTTCACAAAACCCGAACACCCATTCCGATACGAGTTCAACCATACTAAAATTATCAAATTCCGATACCATTTCGTCCCTCAAATCATGATTTTTCATTTTGGAATTTTTATTCAAAAAACTCCATTTTCCTCAACTCAAAATACAATTTAAATGATAAAAATGAAGATAAAATCATAGAATATATTAAATTCTAGGTGAAGAACACGTACCCAATCTTTTTGCTTGAAAAACCCACAAGGAAGCTCCCAAACCCGAAGTCTAAAACTCACAATATGAAGAAAATGGCCAAACCCTTGACTTAAATGATTCTGCCCAGGACTTCCGCATTAGCGGACAAGGAAGCGCATCTGCGCTATCGCATTTGCGAGAAATCGTTCGCATCTGCGAACTCAGCTGGCCAGGCCTGGATCCGCATATGCGGAATTAAAGCCGCACCAGCGGCCCCGCAGAAGCGCCAAAGGAAGCACAGAAGCGAGCTTCTTCGCAGATGCGATCGCTGGACCGCAAAGCGGCCTCCGCAGAAGCGAGCGAGCCTCCAGGCCACCATGACTGCACACGTGACCAGGCTCACACAGAAGTGGAGCCGCACCTGCGCTCCAAAGTGCCGCAGGTGCGAAAATACCAGAACCAAACCTGTTCGAAACTATGAAAAACATCTGAAACTCGTCTGAAACACACCCGGGGCCCCCGGGACCCCGTCCAAGTATACCAACAAGTTCCATACCCTAATATGGACTCGCTCGAGGTCTCAAATCACATCAAACAACGTCGAAACTACAAATCACCCTCCAATCCAAACTTAATGAACTTAAAATTTCAAATTTCTACAACCGATGCTGAAACCTATCAAACCACGTCCGATTGACCTCAAATTTTGCATACAAGTCATATTCAACATTACGAACCTACTCCAACTTCCGGAATCGGAATTCGACCCCGATATCAAAAAGTCCACTTCCGATCAAAATCTTCAAAAATTCGACTTTCGCCATTTCAAGCCTAAATCGGCTACAACCTTCAAATTCACAGTCCGGACACGCTCCTAAGTCCAAAATCACCCAACTGAGCTAACAGAATCGACGAAACTCCATTCTGGAGTCGTCTTCACATAGTTCCAACTACGGTCAAAATCCTAAGGCTTAAGCTTCCGTTTTAGGGACTAAGTGTCCCAAATCACTCCGAATCATCCGGTAATTGAATTCAACCAGGCACGCAAGTCAATACACATAATACGAAGCTGCTCAGGGCCTTATGCCGCCAAACGAGACTTAAATTCTAAAAATGACTGGCCGGGTCATTACAAAAGCACAGAGGTTGACACAATATAAACGATTCTTTGATTACGACGTAACTCTTATACTATGACTTGAACTCTTATTTGGATACGAGTTCAACCATACTAAAATTATCAAATTCCAATACCATTTCGTCCCTCAAATCATGATTTTTTATTTTAAAATTTTTCTTCCAAAAACCTCCATTTTCCTCAGTAAAAATACAAATTAAATGATAAAAATAAAGATACAATCATGGAATATAATAAATTCTAGGTAAAGAACACTTACCCAATCGATTTACTTGAAAAACCCTCAAAGAAGCTCCCAAAACCGAGGTCTAAAACTCAAAATATGAAGAAAATGGCCAAGCCCTCGACTTATATGATTCTGCCCAGGTATGACCGCACCTGCGACACAATTAGCCACTTATGTGGCGTCGCTTCTGCGATAAAAGAATCGCATATGTGAAGACCACTGACCAGCTTCGCCCTCGCACCTGCGGACATCCTACCGCTTCTGCGCAACTGCAGGTGCGCATGCCAAAATCGCATCTGAGCTCAAGCTCGCCTCTGCGCCCAATAATACGCTTCTGCGGCGCCGCAGATGCACACTAATTTTTCGCATCTCCGGAGACTACCAAGCTCAGACCTTCATGCACACGTGTCTTCATCTTCGCATCTGCGACCATCGCACTTGCGCCCAGGATCCGCAGGTGCGATTACACCAGAACTCAGATCTGTTCACAACGATGAAAACCATCTGTAACTCGTCCGAAACACACCCGAGGTCCCCGTGACCTCAACCAAATATACCAACAAGTCCTAAAACACCATATGAACTTAGTCGAGCCCTCAAAATACGTCAAACAACGCTAAAAATACGAATCAATCTCCAATTCAAACTTAATGAACTTGAAACTTTAAATTTCTACAACCGATGTCGAAACCTGTCAAACTACATCTGATTGACCCCAAATTTTGCACACAAGTCATACTCAACATTACGGACCTACTCCAACTTCCGCAAGCGGATTCCGACCTTAATATCAAAAAGTTCACTACTGGTCAAAATTTCCAAAAATTTTGACTTTTGCCATTTCAAGCCTAAATGAGCTACAGACCTCCAAAACACAATCTGGACATGCCCCTAAGTCCAAAATCACCCAACGAAGCTAACAGAACTGACGAAACTCCATTCCGGAGTCGTCCTCACACAGTTTTGACTACGGTCAAAATCCTAAGGTTTAAGCTTCCGTTTTAGGGACTAAGTATCCCAAATCACTCTGAATCATCCGGTAACTGAATTCAACCACGCATGCAAGTCACGAAGCTGCTCAGGGCCTTATGCCGCAGAACGGGACTTAAATTCTCAAAACGAACGGCTGGGTCGTTACAGGTATATATATATATGGCTACAACCCTTCATGAAATCAGTCAAATTTTAAGCAACTCGATGCAATGGAATATGAAAGTGACAGTCGTTCGAATGTGGAAAATTCCGGATCCTTTCAAGCCTGATATACCATATTTCATAGAGTTGACTTTACAAGATCTATTTATATATAAAAGGAGAAGCAAATCCATGATATTATGCCAAGTGTCACCACGAAATATCAACACGTGTCATGTTTTAAGACAAAACTCCAATAAATTTGGAGATTGAAAAAAGATTCAACAAAAAATTGAAATAGAAAAAAAATTACTAAATTTTAAAGAATTAACAAATTCAGTTATTCACATTACGGAGTCCCATGTTTTTAGGCACACATTTTTAAAAACTGAAATGTAAAAAAAACAAAAATACTCCATTTCCAAAAAATGGACTCCCACATTTTTTCATAATTATTTTTAATGTATTATATATAAATATTTGACAATTTTTTTTTACATAGAAATAGTAATAAATAAAAGAAAAAAACACTCACCGCTCTATTCAAAAAAATTGACTCCCATATTTTTTCATTAGTTTTTTATTTAATTTATTATAAACGTAAATATTTTACTACAATTGTTTTTCACATACAAATCTATTTATATATAAAAGAAAAATCAAATCCATGATATTATACCAAATGTCACCACGAAATATCAATACGTGTCATGTTTTAAGACAAAACTCCAATAAATTTGGAGATTCAAAAAAAATTCAAAAATAAATTGAAATAAAAAAAAAACTTACAAAATTTTAAAGAATTAACAAATTCGGTTATTCACATCATGGAGTCCCATATTTTTAGGCTCACATTTTTTAAAACTGAAAAGTAAAAACAAATACTCCAATTCCAAAAAATGGACTCCCACGTTTTTTCATAAGTTTTTTGTTTAATTTATTATAAATAAAAAATTCAACAATATTTTTTTACATAGAATTAGTAATAAATAAAAGAAAAAAAAACACTCCACGATCTATTCAAAAAAATGGACTCCCACATTTTTTAGTTTTTTATTTAATTTATTATAAACCTGAAAATTTTACTTCAATTTATTTTCACATACAAATAGGAAGAAAGAAAAACCAGACACTCCACGATTGTCTTCTATAACCTAACTGTGGGTATCAAAACCTAACTCCATAACTTAGAAACTGTCTCCTATTGTCCCAAACGTCTATTCCTCCTTTTATTTTATTTTTCAGTCCATTTTTTGTGATGACCCAAAATGTTATCTTTAAATTTAATAATTATTTTTGTGTTCTAAGACCTCAAAAAGTACTATTTATTATTCCTCGACTTGCATGCGCAGTCCATAAAATTTTCCAGAAAATTTTCAGGTGAAAAATGGATTAAAATGTGAATTAGAGCTTTAAAACTCAACTGAGTTGACTTTGGTCAACATTTTGAGCAAATGGACTCGGATCAGTATTTTGATAGTTCCGATAGGTCCGTATCTTGATTTTGGACTTAGGCGTATGCCCGAATATAAATTCCGAGGTCCCTAACCCGAGATATGGAATGTTGATGAAAAATTAAAAGTTTAAGTTCAAATAGTGACCGGATATCAAATTATGTGCAAACGACCCCGGAATAGAATTTTGATGATTCCAACAGCTCCGTATGGTGATTTTGGACTTAGGAGCATGATCAGAATTTTATTTGGAAGTCCGTAGTAGAATTAGGCTTGAATTTTTGAGAAGTTTGACCGGGGGGTTGACTTTTTGATATCGAGGTCGGAATCCGATTCTGAGAATTTGGAATAGGTTTGTTATATCATTTATGACTTGTGTGCAGTATTTGAAATTATTCCGAATTGATTTGATGTATTTCGGCACAAGATATAGAATTTGAAAGTTCAAAGTTCATAGATTTTGATTTGAGGTGTGATTCGTCGTTTTGATGTTGTTTGATGTGGTTTGAAGCCTCGAATAAGTTCCTAATGTATTTTGGGACATGTTGGTATAATTGGTTAAGGTCCCGAGGGTCTCGGGTGGATTTCGGAAGGTAAAAAGAATAGATTTCGGACAAAGAAGGCTGCTGGAAATTTCGGTTGCAGAAATTTCTGGTGCGTGGAGCCAAATATGGAAGTTTATATCTCGCAATCTTTAAGAAATAGGAAATTTCTCAAAACGTGAAAGTTGTAGCCCTTTGATTCTAGTTTCCAGAAAGTTAAACCATTCATTATTTAGACATTTGGACATTTGTACAGAAAGTTATGATGGACTGAATGAAGGCTGGTAGAGCCGTTTTGCCAGAAATTTCGACAGAAATTTCTGATGTGTGGAGCCGACTTTGGAAGCTTATATGTCGAAATTCATAAGGAATCGGAAAATTTGCAAAACATGAATGTTGTAGTCATTTGATTCTAGTTTTCAGAAAGTCAATCCATTCATCATTTGGACATTTTTACATAAAGTAATGATCGATTGAAGGAAGGCTAGTAGAGCAGTTTCTGGTGGACTTTTAGTGACGAAAAATAGATTTTTAGTGACGGAAAATGGACTTTTAGTGACGGATTGGCAGAAACTTAAGGACCAAAAATGGTCATTTCATTCATTTCATTTTGGATTTTTGGAGCACGATTCTTGGGCGATTTTTTTGGCGATTTTCACGGGAAAACATTGTGGTAAGTGTTCTTTATCCTATATTGATTATATTTCACGATTCCATACTCATTTACATCATGAATCCGTGAATTTATGGAAGAAAAATCAAGTTTTTTGCAAAATCTTCCAAAAATAAAACTTTATAATTTGGAGGTCGAGTTGTTATCGGGTTTTGGTAAAATTGGTATGGGTGGAGTCGTAATTGAATGGGTTGTCGGATTTTGTAAGTTTCACCGTATTCCGAGATGTGGGCCCCACTGGCAAATTTTGAACTAATTTCGGATTTTATTGAACAAAATGTAATATTTTCTTATGAAATTGATTATTATAATTTTTGTTGGCTGTATCGAATTAATTATGACTAAATACGACTCAATCGGAGTTGGAAAAATCGAGGGGAAAAAAATAATACTTGGTTAAATTGGAGCAAGTCGAGGTAAGTGACTTGTCTAACTTTGTGTGGGGGAAATTCCCCTAGGATTGATAATTGTTATGTGTGGAAAGTCATGTACACGAGGTGACGAGTGTGTACACGGGCTAAATGTAAAAGATTATATTTTAAATTGTGTGGATCATTGTTGCGCATTAATTAAATTATTTTATTTTGTTATATTCTTCATTATTGATTTAATGTTTATATTTTTAAATTTGCTTGACCTTTTCCTGCTAATTGTTTTATCTGTTTAGTTGTAACTTGGTTTCTTTTATTCTTGGCATTATTTGAAGGTTGATTTTCTTTAAATTAAATATTATTAATATGAAGTATTTGACATTTTTAAACTAGATATTGAAGCAGCGTATTAAAGATTTTTAAATATTATTTTTCTGAATTATTTACTCCTGAATATGTTTGTAAGATTTTCGTACTCATTGTGATGGAGCAGTGAGCTCGCTCTTTATTGTGGAAAAATATTATTGTTGAATTATTTTGACGCCGTGAGCTCTTTATTGAATTATTTTGACATGAGCCGTTAGCTCTTTATTGTGGAAAAATATTATTGTTGAGTTATTTTGACATGTGTCGTGAGCTCTTTATTGTGGAACAATATTGTTGATGAATTATTTTGGCAAGTTAAATTATTTGAGCACTTGAGGTGCAAATTGTGATATATTATGATATTGATACGCATGCGATGGTATAAGGTCTGGGTATTGAAACGCATGCAGTGAGATAAGGGTGGCTTGATACGTTCGGCTAGTAGGGGGAACTACTAGAAGTCATGCGGTGTGATAAGGATGGCTAAAACACGGGATGCTATTTCGGGAAAAATATTTTCTTTAAAATAAATTGTGAAGACTCCTGCGGTGAGATAAGGAAATGAAATATAGTAAATTTGTTTATGATTTGGGACTACGAGGCGGTACCTCGGGAGTGCCCTTGTTGATATTGATTTATGGCCGCAGTTGCCTTTGATTATTGTTGTGATTTTCTTAAAGTTGAAAAGAATTCTGTTTTGTTTCCACGAGGTATTTATTTGCCATTATTTGATGTAATTAAATGTGACATACTACTTGATTCATTTCCATTGTCATTTTATCTTATAATATTGTTTAAACATTTTACCATGCCATTATTTATTCTCCAGTAGGGCCTGACCTGACCTCGTCACTACTCTACCGAGGTTAGGCTTGGCACTTACTGGGTACCGTTGTGGTGTACTCATACTACGCTTCTGCACATCTTTTTGTGCAGATCCAAGTATATCTTATCAGACCACACATCAGTAAACTAGCTGTACGAGGAGACTTCGAGGTATATCTGCCAGCGTCCGCAGACTCCGGAATCCCCTTCTATCTTACTATGTTGTCTTCTTTATTTGCTTTAGACTCTGATGTATAGAGACAGAGAATAATTTCTTAGAAGCTTGTGACTTATTTCTACCGGGTTTTGGGAGTTGAAATTGTTTGAATTGTAGTTTATTTATTTCAGATATTTATTATTATTCCGCATTGATAGGCTTACCTAGTCCTAGAGACTAGGTGCCATCACGACATCCTACAGAGGGAATTTGGGGTGTTGACAAGTTGGTATCAGAGCTTTAGGTTCATAGGTGTCATGAGTCACAAGCAGGTTTAATAGAGTCTTGCGGATCGGTACGGAGATGTCTGTACTTATCTTCGAGAGGCTATGGAACTGTTAGGAAATATTCACTTCTTTGACTCTTTATCGTGCGGCATTGATTTAGCTTGAAATATATATCTTATATTCCTTTATATCCACTCGTGTATGACATTGCGCACTCGGTATCAGTTGTGCGTCGACGGTTCGTGATGCCGCAGATGGACTACGAGAGAGCCAGAGATGCTCAAACATTACCTCAACGTGTGGTTCCGACTGAAGATGCGGGCGTATTGAGAGATCACCTAGTAAATCATGTGCGGGGTGCAACGAACGTTGGCGTCTGGTTGATTTATACAAGTTGTGAATGTTATTATTGTGGATCATCGGACGTTGTGACCTATGACTTCGCGCCGAGTAGAGGAGTCCACTGCCAATGGGTGGATTGCGGGGTCATGTGTTATATCAGTTTTGGCTTGAAATGTATATATGTGGTACTGAAAGGTTCCCTAAAATTTACACATGTTTAAGACCTGAGATTTTGTAGAGGATAAGGTTGAGACTTGCGGTATGTCCGCCTCCTTAATAAACCTATACTTCAATACCAAAAGAGTTATAGAAACAACTCTAAATTTGTAGAAGGTCTACTCAGCGTGGACGTCACTGTTGCGGATTTTGGGGTGCTTCGGAGGAAGTACACTTGTTGACGAGAGTCTGGACTATGTGGTTCGTGATAAGATTTGTCTGTATGGAGCTCTACTTTTGTGATCGTTGTGTATAAATAGAGGTAAGGGTTACCCCAAAGAAGAATCGAAGAGTATGTTAAGAAATTGGTCAGCTCAACAGTGTTGAGTCAGCATAACAAAAGAAGAAATTTTCCTTCGGAGAGATAATTCTCCACCAGTGTTCGTGGCAAGCCTATGAAGAGGGCAGACCAGCCAATGCAACACCGCTCAGTTGGCTCAGTTCTCAGAAACGCTTTTGAAAGAGTTTGTTTCCCGGACTCTCCGTAATACGTGGCGCATAGGGTTTGAACGGTTGCGTCAGGTCACCATTGACGGTGTCAGAATATGCCATCAAGTTCAATAAGTTAGCCCGTCATACTCCTACTTTGCTTCCTACAGCCAGAGGGCGAGTCCACAAACTCATTAAAGGACTCAATTATGATCGTAAAATTTTGTACGACTCGGGAGCTACAAGCTGATACTTCATTTCTGCTAGTTATACAAATTACCAAGATATTAGAATGTGTTCGGGGTGAGGAAAAAGGAAACTAAGGAGACCAAGACGTCTCGAGGTTCTGGGGGATTTATTGGATTCTACTCTACAAGTATAAATCATTGTGGCGGGGGCTCAGGCAGTCGTCCAGCCAGTCCGCGCATCGGATTACTCAGGGTGCTCCAGTAAGTTCTTTTAATGCACCACCGACATGAGTTCCTACAATAGTTATTCCAATTATCTGGCATAGACTCAATATGAGCAGCCTAACCCGCAAAGGGGTTGTTATGAATACGGTGATACTAGGCACATCATGAGAAAATTATCCCAAACTTGGGAGAGACTTATTTCATCAAAGCACTCAGGCTACGTGCCCCATTGCAGTTACTACACCACCCACACGACCAGTTAGGGGTGGAGGACAGACGGGTAGAAGGCGTCCTAGAGGTGGAGACCCAACCGTTGTTATATTTGTTTTATGGTATGGCGGAGGTTGCTACATCAGTTGATGTCGTTACAGGTACGACCTTGATATAATATAAAGGAATAATTTCCTTTACTTGATTCGGTTCTGAGTATCAAGACGAGTCCTCCTATTGTGCTCCACTTATGAGTGAGTTTCATAATTCTATAATCTACTTATGTGTTTACTCCTGTTGGGAGATTCCATGGAGATAACTACGCCTATCATTTTATGTTGGTCACTAATAAGACCTGTGAGGCTAAATGTGGTTTTCTGTTACTCATTTCGGTAAGTTTTGGTGTAATTTACGGATAATTAATTACAAATTGTGAATTATATGCCCTACCGGTGTGGGGTTCATTATGTGTTGTGATGTTTTTTTAACTGAAATTATTTAGAAGGAGCAAATTAAAAGTTTCTATTGGCACGATGTGCATATTACTTATGATTCAGAACCGAGGACGAGATCCTCGCATTTTAATATAAACTGATATGTTTAAACCGGGCTACGAGCTGCGGTGGAAGTTATATAAGGACGAGATCCTTGTGCGAAAAATTCTTGTGTTAAATTCTCCCTTGTGAATTTTAATTTGTACTATAGTACTAATAGGGAGTCATGCCTGTTAGGCTTATTTGTAAATTCTATATGAAATTCTCTATGCATACTTGCCAATTTTTGTGCTGTAATTATTGAGTTTTAACCTACGAGGTAGGTTCCCGCCCAGGTGACGTTAAATGTGACTCATTAATTCGGGTAAATAAGGTCTTCATGCCTCGCATCTCGTTATCAGTATTGTGAAGGTTTAAAACGAGATTTTTGTTAACATGAAGTTAATTGATAATTTTGTAATTGATTATGAACAACTATTAAGACCAGATTGACCCAGAAGGGTGCTCCGTTCATATGAGCCGAGGAATGTGAGGAGAGCTTCCAAAAGCTCAAGACAGCTTTGACTACAGCCCCAATGTTGGTATTACCTACAGGTTCAGGGTCCTATATTGTGTATTGTGATGCGTCGCGTATTGACCTCGGCGCAGTGTTGATGCAAGATGGTAGAGTGATTGCCTACGCGTCAGACAGTTAAAGGTGCATGAGAATAATTATCATGTACACAACCTTGAGTTAGCAGCTATTGTTCATGCCTTAAAGATTTGGCGGCATTATTTGTACGGTGTCTATTGCGAGGTCTACACCGATCACCGAAGTCTACAACATCTATTTAAATAGAAGGATCTTAATTTGCGGCATCGGAGATGGTTGGAGTTGCTTAAGGATTATGATATCACCATTCTCTATCATCTTGGGAAGGCCAATGTAGTGGCCGATACCTTGAGTCGTAAGGCGGAGAGTTTGGGCAGCTTAGCATATTTACCGGTAGCAGAGAGGCATTTAGCCTTGGATGTTCAGGCCTTGGCCAACCAGTTTGTTAGACTGGATGTTTACGAGTCGAGCCGAGTTTTGGCTTGTGTGGTTTCTTAGTCTTCTCTTTATGAGCGTATCAGGGAACGTCAGTATTATGGCCCCCATCTGCTTGTCCTTAAGGACACAGTTCAGCACGGCGATGCCAAGGAAGTCACTATTGGAGATGAAGATGTATTACGGATGCAGGGCAGGCTATGTGTGCCAAATGTAGATGGTTTACGCGACTTGATTTTCCAGGAGGCTCACAGTTCGCGGTACTCCACTCATCCCGGTGTTGCAAAGATGTATCAAGACTTGAGACAGCACTATTGGTAGAGGCTGATGAAGAAAGACATAGTGGAATATGTAGCTCGGTGCCTAAATTGTCAGCAGGTGAAATATGAGCATCAACGACCGGGTGGATTGCTTCAGAAGTTGGAAATTCCAAAATGGAAATGGGAGCGAATCACTATGGATTTCATTGTTGGGCTCCCACGGACTCGGAGGAAGTTCGATGCAGTTTGGGTGATTGTGGATAGATTGACCAAGTCAGCTCATTTCATTCCTGTGATTACTACTTACTCTTCAGAGCAGCTGGCTCAGGTATATATTCGCGAGATTGTCAGACTTCATAGTGTACCGGTATCTATCATCTCTGACTAGAGTACACAGTTTACCTCACAGTTTTGGAGGGCTGTACATCGAGAGATGGGTACTCGTGTAGAGTTGAGTACAACATTTCACCCTCAGACGGACGGGCAATCCGAACGCACTATTCAGATACTGGAGGATATGCTTCGTGCGTGTGTGATAGATTTGGGGGGTACTTGGGATCAGTTCTTACCACTTGCGGAGTTTGCTTACAACAACAGTTGTCAGTCAAGCATTCAGATGGCTCTGTATGAGGCCTTGTATGGTAGGCGGTGCTAGTCCCCAGTGGGTTGGTTCGAACCGGGCGAGGCTAGGCTATTGGGTACAGACTTGGTTTAGGATGCCTTGGAAAAGGTTAAGTTGATTCTGGATTGACTTTTTACAGCCCAATCTAGACAGAAGAGTTATGCGGATCGGAAGGTTCGTGATGTTGCATTCATGGTTGGTGAGCGGGTATTGCTCCGGATTTCGCCTATGAAGGGTGTGATGAGGTTTGGGAAGAAGGGCAAGTTGAGCCCTAGGTATATTGGGCCTTTTGAGATTCTTGAGAGAGTTGGAGAGGTGGCTTACAAACTTGCACTACCACCTAGTCTCTCTACGGTTCATCCGGTATTCCATGTTTCCATGCTTCGGAAATATCACGGCGATCTGTCTCATGTGTTAGACTTCAGTTCGGTTCAGTTGGACAAGGATCTATCTTATGTTGAGGAACCAGTGGTTATTTTGGATAGGCAGGTTCGAAAGCTGAGGTCAGAACATTGCTTCCGTGAAGGTTCAGTGGAGAGGTCATCCGGTCGAAGAGGCGACTTGGTAGACCAAACATGATATGCGTAGCTATTATCCACACTTATTCACCAGCTTAAGTACTTTTTCTAACTCCGTTCGAGGACGAACGTTTATTTTAGAGGTGGAGAATGTGATGACCCAAAATGTCATCTTTAAATTTAATAATTAATTTTGTGTTCTAAGACCTCGAAAAGTACTATATTATCATTCCTCGACTTGCGTGTGCAGTCCATAAAATTTTCCAGAAAGTTTTCAGGTGAAAAATGGATTAAAATGTGAATTAGAGCTTTAAAACTCAACTGAGTTGACTTTGGTCAACATTTGAAGCAAATGGACTCGGATCAGTATTTTGACAGTTCTGGTAGGTCCGTATCTTGATTTGGGACTTAGGCGTATGCCCAGAAATAAATTCCGAGGTCCCTAGCCCGAGATATGGAATGTTGATTTAAAATTAAAAGTTTAAGTTCAAATAGTGACCGGATGTCAAATTATGTTCAAACGACCCCGGAATAGAATTTTGATGATTCCAACAGCTCCGTATGGTGATTTTGGACTTAGGAATATGATCGAAATTTTATTTGGAAGTCTGTAGTAGAATTAGGCTTGAATTTTTGAGAAGTTTGACCGGGGGGTTGACTTTTTGATATCGAGGTCGGAATCCGATTCTGGAAATTGGAATAGGTTTGTTATATCATTTATGACTTGTGTGCAATATTTGAAATCATTCCGAATTGATTTGATGTATTTCAGCACAAGATATAGAATTTGAAAGTTCAAAGTTCATAGATTTTAATTTGAGGTGTGATTCGTCGTTTTGATGTTGTTTGATGTGGTTTGAAGCCTCGAATAAGTTTGTATTGTATTTTGGGACATGTTGGTATAATTGGTTAAGGTCCCGAGGGTCTCGGGTGGATTTCGGAAGGTAAACGGAATGGATTTCGGACAAAGAAGGCTGCTGGAAATTTCGGTTGCAGAAATTTCTGGTGCGTGGAGCCAAATGTGGAAGCTTATATCTCGCAATCTTTAAGAAATAAAAAATTTCTCAAAACGTGAAAGTTGTAGCCCTTTGATTCTAGTTTCCAGAAAGTTAAACCATTCATTATTTAGACATTTGGACATTTGTACAGAAAGTTATGATGGACTGAATGAAGGCTGGTAGAGCCGTTTTGCCAGAAATTTCGCCAGAAATTTCTGATGTGTGGAGCCGATTTTGGAAGCTTATATGTCGAAATTCATAAGGAATCGGAAAATTTGCAAAACATGAAAGTTGTATTCGTTTGATTCTAGTTTTCAGAAAGTCAATCCATTCATCATTTGGATATTTTTACATAAAGTTATGATCGATTGAAGGAAGGCTAGTAGAGCAGTTTCTGGTGGACTTTTAGTGACGAAAAATGGATTTTTAGTGACGGAAAATGGATTTTAGTGACGGATTGGCAGAAACTTAAGGATTAAAAATGGTCATTTCATTCATTTCGTTTTGGATTTTTGGAGCACGGTTCTTGGGCGATTTTTTTGGCGATTTTCACGGGAAAACATTGTGGCAAGTGTTCTTTATCCTATATTGATTATATTTCACGATTTCATACTCATTTACATCATGAATCCGTGAATTTATGGAAGAAAAATCAAGTTTTTTGCAAAATCTTCCAAAAATGAAACTTTATGATTTGGAGGTCGAGTTGTTATCGGATTTTGGTAAAATTGGTATGGGTGGAGTCGTAATTGAATGGGTTGTCGGATTTTGTAACTTTCGCCGGATTCCGAGATGTGGGCCCCACTGGCAAATTTTGAACTAATTTCGGATTTTATTGAACAAAATATAATATTTTCTTATGAAATTGATTACTATAATTTTTGTTGACTGTATCGAATTAATTATGACTAGATACGACTCAATCAGAGTCGAAAGAATCGAGGAAAAAAAATAATACTTGGTTAAATTGGAGCAAGTCGAGGTAAGTGACTTGTCTAACTTTGTGTGGGTAAAATTTCCCTTAGGATTGATAATTGTAATGTGTGAAAAGTCGTGTACACGAGGTAACGAGTGTGTACACGGGCTAAATGTAAAAGATTATGTTTTAAATTGTGTAGATCATTGTTGCGCATTAATTAAATTATTTCATTTTGTTATATTCTTCATTATTGATTTAATGTTTATATTTTTAAATTTGCTTGACCTTTTTCTGCTAATTGTTTTATCTGTTTAGTTGGAACTTGGTTTCTTTTATTCTGTGCATTATTTGAAGGTTGATTTTCTTTAAATTAAATATTATTAATATGAAGTATTTGACATTTTTAAACTTGATATTGAAGCAGCGTATTAAAGATTTTGAAATATTATTTTCCTGAATTATTTACTCCTGAATATTTTTGTAAGATTTTCGTACTCATTGTGATGGAGCAGTGAGCTCGCTCTTTATTGTGGAAAAATATTATTGTTGAATTATTTTGACATGAGCCGTGAGCTCTTTATTGTGAAAAAATATTATTGTTAAATTATTTTGACATGAGCCGTTAGCTCTTTATTGTGGAAAAATATTATTGTTGAGTTATTTTGACATGTGTCGTGAGCTCTTTATTGTGGAACAATATTGTTGATGAATTATTTTGGCAAGTTAAATTATTTGAGCACCTGAGGTACAAATTGTGAGCAAACGGACTCGGATCAGTGTTTTGATAGTTCCGGTAGGTCCGTATCTTGATTTGGGACTTAGGTGTATTCCCGGAATCAAATTCCGAGGTCCTTAGCCAGAGATATGGAATTTTGATAAAAAATTAAAAGTTTAAGTTCAAATAGTGACCGGATGTCAAATTATTTGCAAACGACCCCGGAATAGAATTTTGATGATTCCAACAGCTTCATATGGTGATTTTAGACTTAGGAGCATGATCGAAATTTTATTTGGATGTCCGTAGTAGAATTAGGCTTGAAATGCCAAAAGTTGAATTTTTGGGAAGTTTGACCGGGGAGTTGACTTTTTGATATCGAGGCCGGAATCCCATTCTGAAAATTGGAATATGTCTGTTATATCATTTATGACTTTTGTGCAAAATTTAAAATCATTCCGAATTGATTTGATGTGTTTCAGCACAAGATATAGAATTTGAAAGTTCAAAGTTTATAGATTTTGATTTGAGGTGCGATTCGTCGTTTTGATGTTGTTTGATGTGGTTTGAAGCCTCGAATAAGTTCGTATTGTATTTTGGGACATGTTGGTATAATTGTTTAAGGTCCCGAGGGTCTCGGGTGGATTTCGAAAGGTAAACGGAATGGATTTCGGACAAAGAAGGCTGCTGGTTGCAGAAATTTCGCCAGAAATTTCTGGTGCGTGGAGCCAAATTTGGAAGCTTATATCTCGCAATCTGTAAGGAATCAGAAAATTTTCAAAATGGGAAAGTTGTAGCCCTTTGATTCTAGTTTTCAGAAAGTTAAACCATTTATTATTTGTACATTTGTACAGAAAGTTATGATGGACTGAATGAAAGCTGGTAGAGCAGTTTTGCCAGAAATTTCAGATGTGTGGAGCCGATTGTGGAAGCTTATATATCAAAATGCATAAGGAATCGGAAAATTTTAAAAACATGAAAGTTGTAGTCATTTGATTCTAGTTTCCCGAAAGTTAAACCATTCATCATTTAGACATTTGTACATAAATTTATGATCGATTGAAGGAAGGCTGGTAGAGCAGTTTCTGGTGGACTTTTAGTGACGAAAAATGGACTTTTAGTGACGGAAAATAGACTTTTAGTGACGGATTGGCAGAAACTTAAGGACCAAAAATGATCATTTCATTCATTTTGTTTTGGATTTTTGGAGCACGGTTTTTGGGCATTTTTTGGCGATTTTCACGGGAAAACATTGGGGTAAGTGTTCCTTATCCTATATTGATTATATTTCATGATTCCATACTCATTTACATCATGAATCCGTGAATTTATGTAAGAAAAATCAAGATTTTTGCAAAATCTTTCAAAAACGAAACTTTATGATTTGGAGGTCGAGTTGTTATCGGATTTTGGTAAAATTGGTATGGGTGAAGTCGTAATTGAATGGGTTGTCGAATTTTGTAAGTTTTGCCGGATTCCGAGATGTGGGCCCCACGGACAAATTTTGAGCTAATTTCGGATTTTATTGAACAAAATATAATAGTTTCTATGAAATTGATTACTATAATTTTTGTTGACTGTATCGATTTAATTATGACTAGATACGAGTCAATCGGAGTCGGAAAAATCGAGGAAAAAGCATAATACTTGGTTAAATTGAAGCAAGTCGAGGTAAGTGACTTGTCTAACTTTGTGTGGGGGAAATTCCCATATGATTGATAATTGTAATGTGTGAAAAGTCGTGTACACGAGGTGACGAGTGTGTACACGGGCTAAATGTGAAAGATTATGTTTTAAATTGTATAGATCATTGTTGCGCATTAATTAAATTATTTTATTTTGTTATATTCTTCATTATTGATTTAATGTTTATATTTTTAAATTTGCTTAACCTTTTCCTGCTAATTGTTTTATCTGTTTAGTTGGAACTTGGTTTCTTTTATTCTGTGCATTATTTGAAAGTTGATTTTCTTTAAATTAAATATTATTAATATGAAGTATTTGACATTTTAAAACTTGATATTGAAGCAGCGTATTAAAGATTTTGAAATATTATTTTCCTGAATTATTTACTCCTGAATATTTTTGTAAGATTTTCGTACTCATTGTGATGGAGCAGTGATCTCTTTATTGTGGAAAATATTATTTTTGAATTATTTTGATATGAGCCGTGAGCTCTTTATTGTGAAAAAATATTATTGTTGAATTATTTTGACATGAGCCGTGAGCTCTTTATTGTGAAAAAATATTATTGTTAAATTATTTTGACATGAGCCGTGAGCTCTTTATTGTGGAAAAATATTATTGTTGAGTTATTTTGACATGAGTCGTGAGCTCTTTATTGTGGAACAATATTGTTGATGAATTATTTTGGCAAGTTAAATTATTTGAATACCTGAAGTGCAAATTGTGATATATTGTGATATTGATACGCATGCGGTGGTATAAGGTCTGGGTATTGAATCGCATGCGGTGAGATAAGGGTGGCTTGATATGCGTGGCTAGTAGGGTAACTACTAGAAGTCATGCGGTGTGATAAGGATGGCTAAAACGCGGGATGCTATTTCGGAAAAAATATTTTCTTTAAAATAAATTGTGAAGACTCCCGCGGTGAGATAAGGAAATGAAATATTGTGAAGTTGTTTATGATTTGGGACTACGAGATGGTACCTCGGGAGTGCCCTTGTTGATATTGATTTATGGCTGCAGTTGCCTTTGATTATTGTTGTGATTTTCTTAAAGTTGAAAAGAATTCTGTTTTGTTTCTACGAGGTATTTATTTGCCATTATTTGATGTAATTAAATGTGACATACTACTTGATTCATTTCCATTGTCATTTTATCTTATAATATATTTTAAATATTTTACCATGCCATTATTTATTCTCCAGTAAGGCCTGACCTGACCTCGTCACTACTCTACCGAGGTTAGGCTTGGCACTTACTGGGTAACGTTGTGGTGTACTCATACTACACTTCTGCACATCTTTTTGTGCAGATCTAGGTATATCTTATCAGACCACGCATCAGTAAACTAGCTGTACGAGGAGACTTCGAGGTATATCTGCCAGCGTCCGCAGACTCCGGAGTCCCCTTCTATCTTACTGTGTTGTCTTCCTTATTTGCTTTTAGACTCTGATGTATAGAGACATAGAGAATAAATTTTTAGAAGCTTGTGACTTATTTCTACCGGGTTTTGGGAGTTGAAATTGTTTGAATTGTAGTTTATTTATTTCAGATATTTATTATTATTCCGCATTGATAGCCTTACCTAGTCCTAAAGACTAGGTGCCATCACGACATCCTACAGAGGAAATTTGGGGTCGTGACATTTTTTCTCTGCTCAAAATACACAACTTTGCAAATATGGCTACAACCCTTCATGAAATCAGTCAAATTTCAAACAACTCGATGCAATGGAATCTGAAAGTGACAGTCATTCGAATGTGAAAAATTTCGGATCCTTTCAAGCGTGATATACCATATTTTATAGAGTTGACTTTACAAGATCTATTTATATATAAAAGGAGAAGCAAATCCATGATATTATGCCAAGTGTCACCACGAAATATCAACACGTGTCATGTTTTAAGACAAAACTCTAATAAATTTGGAGATTCAAAAAAATTCAAAAAAAATTGAAACAAAATTTTAAAGAATTATCAAATTCAATTATTCACATCATGGAGTCCCATGTATTTAGGCACACATTTTTTAAAAACTGAAAAGTAAAAAAAAAATACTCCAATTCCAAAAAATGGACTCCCACGTTTTTTCATAAGTTTTTGGATTAATTTATTATAAATAAAAATTCGACGATTTTGTTTTTACATAGAAATAGTAATAAATAAAAGAAAAAAACACTCCACGATCTATTCAAAAAAATGGACTCCCACATTTTTTAGTTTTTTATTTAATTTATTATAAACCTGAAAATTTTACTTCAATTTTTTTTCGCATATAGGAAGAAAGGAAAATCAGACACTCCACGATTGTCTTCTATAACCTAACTATGGGTATCAAAACCTAACTCCATAACTCAGAAAATGTCTCCTAATGTCCCAAACGTCTATTCCTTCTTTTATTTTATTTTTCAGTCTCTTTTTTCTCTGCACAAAATACACAACTTTGCAAATATGGCTACAACCCTTCATGAAATTAGTCAAATTTCAAGCAACTCGATGCAATAAAATCTGAAAGTGACAATCATTCGAATGTGGAAAACTCTGGATCCTTTCAAGCCTGATATACCATATTTCATAAATTTTGACTTTACAAGATCTATTTATATATAAAATGAGAAACAAATCCATGATATTATGCCAAGTGTCACCACAAAATATCAACACGTGTCATGTTTTACGACAAAACTCCAATAAATTTGGAGATTCAAAAAAATCAAAAAAAATTGAAATAGAAAAAAACTTACAAAATTTCAAAGAATTAACAAATTCAGTTATTCACATCATGGAGTCCCATGTTTTTAGGCACACATTTTTTAAAACTGAAAAGTAAAAAAAAAAATACTCTAATTCCAAAAACTGGACTCCCACGTTTTTTTAAGATTTTTTATTTTAATTTATTATAAATAAAAATTCGATATTTTTTTTACATAGAAATAGTAATAAATAAAAGAAAAAAACACTCCATAGTCTATTCAAAAAAAATAGACTCCCACATTTTTTAGTTTATTTATTTAATTTATTATAAACCTAAAAATTTTACGTCAGTTTCTTTTCACATACAAATAGGAAGAAAGAAAAAACAAACACTCCACGATTGTCTTCTATAACATAACTGTGGGTATCAAAACCTAACTCCATAACTTAGAAACTGTCTCCTAATGTCCCAAATGTCTGTTCCTCCTTTTATTTTATTTTCAGTCCCTTTTTTCTCTGCTCAAAATACACAACTTTGTAAATATGGCTACAACCCTTCATGAAATCAGTCAAATTTCAAACAACTCGATGCAATGGAATCTGAAAGTGACAGTCGTTCGAATGCGAAAAATTTCGGATCCTTTCAAGCGTGATATACCATATTTTATAGAGTTGACTTTATAAGATCTATTTATATATAAAAAGAGAAGCAAATCCAAGATATTATGCCAAGTGTCACCACGAAATATCAACACGTGTCATATTTTAAGACAAAACTCTAATAAATTTGGGGATTCAAAAATAATTCAAAAAAAATTAAAATAGAAAAAAACTTACAAAATTTCAAAGAATTAACAAAATCAGTTATTCACATCATTGAGTACCATGTTTTTAGGCACATATTCTTTTTAAAACTGAAAAGTATAACAAAAATACTCCAATTCCAAAAAATGGACTCCCACGTTTTTTCATAAGTTTTTGGTTTAATTTATTATAAATAAAAATTCGACGATTTTGTTTTTACATAGAAATAGTAATAAATAAAAGAAAAAAATACTCCACGATCTATTTAAAAAAATGGACTCCCACATTTTTTAGTTTTTTATTTAATTTATTATAAACCTAAAAATTTTACTTCAATATTTTTTCGCATATAGGAAGAAAGGAAAATCAGACACTCCACGATTGTCTTCTATAACCTAACTATGGGTATCAAAACCTAACTCCATAACTTAGAAAATGTCTCCTAATGTCCCAAACGTCTATTCCTTCTTTTATTTTATTTTCTAGTCTCTTTTTTCTCTGCACAAAATACACAACTTTGCAAATATGGCTACAACCCTTTATGAAATCAGTCAAATTTCAAGCAACTCGATGCAATAAAATCTGAAAGTGACAGTCGTTCGAATGTGGAAAATTTCGAATCCTTTCAAGCCTGATATACTATATTTCATAGAGTTGACTTTACAAGATCTATTTATATATAAAAGGAGAAGCAAATCCATGATATTATGCCAAGTGTCACCACGAAATATCAACACTTGTCACGTTTTAAGACAAAACTCCAATAAATTTGGAGATTAAAAAAAATCAAAAAAAATTGAAATAGAAAAAAACTTACAAAATTTCAAAGAATTAACAAATTCAGTTATTCACATCAAGGAGTCCCATGTTTTTAGGCACACATTTTTTAAAACTGAAAAGTAAAAAAAAAAATACTCTTATTCCAAAAACTGGGCTCCCACGTTTTTTTCTAAGTTTTTTGTTTAATTTATTATAAATAAAAATTCGATAATTGTTTTTTACATAGAAATAGTAATAAATAAAAAATAAAACACTCCATAGTCTATTCAAAAAAAATGGACTCCCACATTTTTTAGTTTTTTTATTTAATTTATTATAAACCTGAAAATTTTACTTCAATTTCTTTTCACATACAAATAGGAAGAAAGGAAAAACAAACACTCCAAGATTGTCTTCTATAACATAACTGTGGGTATCAAAACCTAACTCCAAAACTTAGAAACTGTCTTCTAATGTCCCAAATGTATGTTCCTCCTTTTATTTTATTTTCAGTCCCTTTTTTCTCTGCTCAAAATACACAACTTTGCAAATATGGCTACAACCCTTCATGAAATCAGTCAAATTTCAAGCAACTCGATGCAATGGAATCTGAAAGTGACAGTCGTTCGAATGTGGAAAATTCCGGATCCTTTCAAGCGTGATATACCATATTTTATAGAGTTGACTTTACAAGATCTATTTATATATAAAAGAAGAAGCAAATCCATGATATTATGTCAAGTGTCACCACGAAATATCAACACGTGTCATGTTTTAAGACAAAACTCTAATAAATTTGGAGATTCAAAAACAATTCAAAAAAAATTGAAATAGAAAAAAACTTACAAAATTTTAATGAATTATCAATTACAGTTATTCACATCATGGAGTCCCATGTTTTTAGGCACACAGTTTTTTAAAACTGAAAAGTAAAAAAAAACAATACTCCAATTCCAAAAAATGGACTCCTACGTTTTTTCATATGTTTTTGGTTTAATTTATTATAAATAAAAATTCGACAATTTTTTTTATATAGAAATAGTAATAAATAAAAGAAAAAAACACTCCACGATCTATTAAAAAAAATGGACTCCCACATTTTTTAGTTTTTTATTTAATTTATTATAAACCTGAAAATTTTACTTCAATATTTTTTCACATACAGATAGGAAGAAAGGAAAACCAAATACTCCACGATTGTCTTCTATAACCTAACTGTGAGTATCAAAACCTAACCCCATAACTTAGAAACTATCTCCTAATGTCTCAAACGTCTATTCCTCCTTTTATTTTATTTTTCAGTCCCTTTTTTCTCTGCTCAAAATACACAACTTTGCAAATATGGTTACAACCCTTCATGAAATCAGTCAAATTTTAAGCAACTCGATGCATTGAAATCTCAAAATGACAGTCGTTCGAATGTGGAAAATTTCGGATCCTTTCAAGCCTGATATACCATATTTCATAGAGTTGACTTTACAAGATCTATTTATATATAAAAGGAGAAGCAAATCCATGATATTATGCCAAGTGTCACCACAAAATATCAACACGTGTCATGTTTTAAGATAAAACTCCAATAAATTTGGAGATTCAAAATAATTCAAAAACAATTGAAATAGAAAAAACTTATAAATTTTTAAAGAATTATCAAATTCAGTTATTCACATTAAGGAGTCACATGTTTTTAGGCACACATTTTTTAAAACTGAAAAGTAAAAAAAAAATACTCTAATTCCAAAAAATGGACTCCCACGTTTTTTCCTAAGTTTTTTGTTTAATTTATTATAAATAAAAATTCGATAATTTTTTTTACATAGAAATAGTAATAAATAAAAGAAAAAACACTCCACGATCTATTAAAAAAAATGGACTCCCATAGTTTTTAGTTTTATATTTAATTTATTATAAACCTGAAAATTTTACTTCAATTTCTTTTCACATACAAATAGGAAGAAAGGAAAAACAAACACTCCACGATTGTCTTCTATAACCTAACATTGGGTATCAAAACCTCACTCCATAACTTTGAAACTGTCTCCTAATGTCCCAAATGTCTGTTCCTCCTTTTATTTTATTTTCAGTCCCTTTTTTCTCTGCTCAAAATACACAACTTTGCAAATATGGCTACAATCCTTCATGAAATCAGTCAAATTTCAAACAACTCGATGCAATGGAATCTGAAAGTGACAGTCATTCGAATGTGAAAAATTTCGGATCCTTTCAAGCGTGATATACCATATTTTATAGAGTTGACTTTACAAGATCTATTTATATATAAAAGGAGAAGCAAATCCATGATATTATGCCAAGTGTCACCACGAAATATCAACACGTGTCATGTTTTAAGACAAAACTCTAATAAATTTGGAGATTCAAAAAAATTCAAAAAAAATTGAAACAGAAAAAAAACTTACAAAATTTTAAAGAATTAACAAATTCAGTTATTCACATCATTGAGTACCATGTTTTTAGGCACATATTTTTTTTAAAACTGAAAAGTATAAAAAAATACTCCAATTTCAAAAAATGGACTCCCACGTTTTTTCATAAGTTTTTGGTTTAATTTATTATAAATAAAAATTCGACGATTTTGTTTTTACATAGAAATAGTAATAAATAAAACAAAAAAACACTCCACGATCTATTCAAAGAAATGGACTCCCACATATTTTAGTTTTTTATTTAATTTATTATAAACCTGAAAATTTTACTTCAATATTTTTTCACATATAGGAAGAAAGGAAAACCAGACACTCCACGATTGTCTTCTATAACCAAACTGTGGGTATCAAAACCTAACTCCATAACTTAGAAAATATCTCCTTATGTCCCAAACGTCTATTCCTCCTTTTATTTTATTTTCCAGTCTCTTTTTTCTCTGCTCAAAATACACAACTTTGCAAATATGGCTACAACCCTTCATGAAATCAGTCAAATTTCAAGCAACTCGATGCAATGAAATCTGAAAGTGACAGTCGTTCGAATATGGAAAACTCTGGATCCTTTCAAGCCTAATATACTATATTTCATAGAGTTGACTATACAAGATCTATTTATGTAACGACTCGGCCGGTCGTTTTGAGAGTAATAGCCCTGATCCCCTATTAACTTCTTTCCCCAAATATTTTTCTGCTATTGTGACTTGCCGGGATGATTGGTTTTGAGTTTCAGAGTGTTTTGGGACACTTAGTCCCCAAATGAGAGCTTAAGCCTTAGGATTTACACCGTAGTCGGAACTATGTGAAGACGGATCCGGAATGGAACTCCGTCAACTCTGTTAGCTCCGTTGAGTGATTTTGGGGTTAGGAGCGCGTCCGGAATGTGTTTTGGGGGTCTGTAGCAGATTTAGGCTTGAATTGGCGGAAGCTAATTTTTCGGCGATTTCGGCCGATAGTGAAAATTTTAATATCGAGCTCGGAATGGAATTCCAAAAGTGGTTGTAGGTTCGTAATCTTGATTATGACATGTGTGCAAAATTCGAGGTCAATCAGACGTCATTTGATAGGTTTCGACATCGGTTGTAGAATTTTAAAGTTTCAAGTTCTTTAAAATTGAATTGGAGGGTGATTCGTGATTTTTGCGTTGTTTGATGGGATTTGAGAGCTCGATTAAGTTCGTAAGGTGTTTTAGGATTGGTTGTTATGTTTGGTTGAGGTCTCGGGGGCCTCAGGTGTGTTTCGGATGCTTAACGGGTGAAAACTTGGACTTAGAGGAATTTCTGAACTTTGCTGGTTCTGGAGTTTTCGCACCTGCGCAAAAGAGACCGCAGGTGCGCGAGCCGCACATGCGGAGATGGAAGCGCAGATGCGATAAATCGAGAGTTGGCCTGGGGTCGCAGGTGCGAGGAAGTTTTCGCATCTGCGATGCCCGCAAATGCGCAAGGATGATCGCACATGCGCAAGATGCGCAGAAGCGGAAGGGACTCCGCAGGCGTGAGGGCACAGATGTGGCCCTTTCGTCGCAGGTGCGAAGGCAGAGGGGGTAAGTGAGTTGCGCAGATGCGCACGTTTTTTCGTATAAAAGCACCCGCAGGTGCGAGCCCAGGTTCCGCAGGTGCGGAAATACCTGGGCAGTGATTAAAATCGAAGGGCTTCGCGATTTTTATCATTTTTGACTTTGTAAACTCGGGTTGGGGCGATTTTTGAGAGCATTTTCGAGCCATTTCTTGAGGTAAGTTCCTTGTGCTTATCTTTGGTCAATAATCTTACCTTGCCATGTATTTTCCCACCTAGTTAATGTGTATTTAAGGTGAAAAATTTGAAGTTGGAGACTAGGAATTTGGGAGTTTGAATTGTGAATTGGAGGACCATTTGGTGTCGGATTTTAGTAAATTTGATATGGTTAGACTCGTGAGTGAATGAGCTTTCTAGTTTCGTAAATTTTGTCAGGTTTTGAGACGTGGGCCCCGGGAGCCGGGTTTGAGCCAATTTCGGGTTTTGGCCTAATCTTGTAGTTTTTCTTGTGGGATTCATTCCATTAGCGCGTATTGATGGTATTGTACTGTTTGGAATATATCCAGGCCATTTGGAGACGGATACTCGTGGCAAGAACGTGATATCAAGTTTATTTGAGCGGTTCGAGGTAAGTGACTTGCCTAACCTTGTGTTGGGGACTTTTCCCTTAAGATATCTTGATATTATTTGGTGTGTGGGCGTCGTGTACGTGAGGTGACGAGTACGTACACGGGCTATTATTGCAAAAAGAAAATCTCGTTTTTCCTTTCTAAATCATAAATTGTTTTTTTTCTTTATTAAATTGCACTAATACGTTTAATTGTGAAACTTAGACTAGAGAAGCATGCTTACGTGTTTTAACTGCATAATTGACATTTTGTGCGTCATGTTTAGTTAAGTCCTTATTTGCCTTATCTGTGTCCAGTATAAACTGTATAACTCGATGTCATACCTGCCATTTCATCTTGCATTGCATATTTAAATTGGGACTACGGACGTATTCCGGGAGATCCCCCTGTACTACATATTTAAATTGGAACAACGGACGTATTCCGGGAGATTCTCCTGTACTGCATATTTACTTTGGGACTACGGACGTATTCCGGGAGATTCTCATGTACTGCATATTTACTTTAGGGACTAAGGACGTATTCCGGGAGATCCCCCAGCACTGCATATTTACTTTGGGACTACGGACGTATTCCGGGAGATCCCCCCATGTACTGCATATTCATTTGAAACTACGGGACGGTATCCCGAGAGATTTCCCATTGTGTTTACCTTGTTTTGAGCCGAGGGCTCCCTTAACTGTTAAATTTTCGAGAATTTCTTTAACTGTATTACCGTAAATTCTACTTATATCTTTTATTGTTTAATTTATTATATTTACTCTGGTAGGGCCTTGACCTGACCTCGTCACTACTCGACTGAGGTTAGGCTTGGCACTTACTGGGTACTATTGTGGTGTACTCATGCCCTTCCCTGCACATGTTTTTCGTGTGCAGACCCAGGTGCGAGCTATCAGCCTCGGGGTTAGTACGTGCTGCTGATTCTAGGAGACTTCAAGGTACTTCTGCTTGCGTCCGCAGATCTTCGGAGTCCCCTTCTACTCCCTCGTCAAGAGATTTTCCTTATTATCTTTAGACTTTTGTATAGAGCTACATAGATTATAGCAGCTTGTGACTTAGTGATATTCCGGGTCTTGGGAAATTATTTTTTGTATGCCGAGTGGTACTACTCTTGGCTATTTAAAATATACTGTTTATCTTTAAAAAAAATATTGTGTTTTCTTTATATTTTCCGCAAATGTTAGGCTTACCTAGTCGTAAAGACTAGGTGCTATCACGACACCTTACAGAGGGTTAATTTGGGTCGTGACAAGTTGGTATCAGAGCACTAGGTTCGTAGGAGTCGCGAGTCACTAGCCGGTTTATTAGAGTCTCACAGATCGGTGCGGAGACATCCGTACTTATCTTCAGGAGGCTATGTAATTGTTAAGAACAATCATATTTCTTTGATTTCCTTGTCGTGCGAGTTATTGACACCAAAAAAAAAATCTAAGATTCTATTCTATTCTTTCTCACAAATAGTGAGGACCTGCAATGGGTGGACCGACGATCAAGCACCCCGAGCCCCCTGCCAGAGCCACCAGAGGCCGGGGTCGGGGTAGAGGACGACCACGCGGTGCAGCCCGAGAACCTGCGAGAGCTGCGTCAGAGAAGCCTCCAGCAGCTCCAGCTGGAGGGCCAGCGCCGGAGATCCCTATTGCTACTCCAGCCCTCCAGGAGACTATAGCTCAGTTCTTGAGCATGTTCAACACTCTGGCTCAGGCCGGACTATTTCTGATAGCTCCCGCTACATCTCAGGCTGGGGGAGGGGCACAGACTCCCACAGCCCGCACCCCTGAGCAGAGGGTCTATGTTGATCAGGCCCTAGAGTATATTCCTATGCCCCCAGTGGCTCCGGTTCAGCATGAGATCAGGGTAGCTGCTTCTGAGGCAGAGTACCACCCACCTACTTTCAGCGGACTAGCTTCAGATGATGCTATGGGTTTTCTTGAGGAGTGTCATTGTATTCTCTACACTATGGGCATTGTGGAGACGAGTGGGGTTTCTTTCACCGCTTTCTAGCTGAGGGGAGCAGCATATCATTGGTGGCGTGCCTATGAGCTGAGTAGTCCGGACGAGGCAGCCTCACTCACTTGGACTCACTTTTCAGAGATATTCTTACGTGAGTATGTTCTTCAGAGCCTCAGGGATGCTTGGCACGCAGAGTTCGAGCAGTTGCGTCAGGGTTCTATGACTGTGTCAGAGTATGCAGTCTGTTTCAGTGGGTTAGCTCTCCATGCACCAGCTCTGGTTGCTACAGTCAGAGAGAGGGTTCGTTGCTTCATTGAGGGATTCCACCCTAGTATTCGGAACAGCATGGCCAGGGAGCTGGAGATGGACATCACTTATCAGCAGCCAGTGAGCATTGCCAGGAGAGTGGAAGGCATGTTCGCCCATGACCGAGAGGAGAGAGAGGCCAAGAGGTCTCGAGAGACTGGTCATTATTCAGGAGCTCGTGCACCAGCAGCACGCTATGGTAGGGGGTTTGTGAGTCGCCATGTTCATTCAGCTCTTCCAGCAGCCAGTGGTGTCCCAGCTCCTCCTAGACCTCAGGAGCCCTATTATGCACCGCCAGTATCCAGTATGCCTCCTACTCGAGGTGCTATTACCGGCCAGTCCAGCAGGCCAGGTACGAGTTAGTCTCAGCCGACGCGTCCTCCGAGAGGTTGTTTTAAGTGTGGTGACACTCGTCACCTGGTTAGAGATTGCCCCAGAGCCAGGAGGGGTGCACCTCCACAGACGGGGTGCACCTCCACAGACTTATCATCCTCCACGTGCTCCACTGGGTCCTCCGGCCATTCTTCTAGCACCAGCTGCTACCCCACCTCCTCAGCCAGCTCGAGGTGGAGGTCGGGAGCTCGAGGTCGCCCTAGAGGGGGAGGCCAGGCCAGGTACTATGCCCTTCCAGCCCGTTCAGAGGCCGTTGCTTCAGATTCAGTTATCACAGGTATCGTCCCCGTTTGTCATAGGGATGCATCGGTATTATTTGACCTAGGCTCTACGTATTCATATGTGTCTTCTTATTTTGCTCCACATTTGGGGGTATCTCGGGATTCTTTGAGTTCCCCTGTTTATGTATCTACTCCTGTGGGATATTCTCTCATTGTGGACTGCGTATATCGGTCGTGTTTGATTGTTCTTAGTGGTTTTGAGACCAGAGCCGATTTGTTATTTCTCAGTATGGTAGATTTTGATGTTATCTTGGGCATGGACTGGTTATCGCCCCATTATGCTATTCTTGATTGTCACGCTAAAACCGTGATGCTGGCTATGCCAGGTTTGTCAAGATTAGAATGGAGAGGTACCTTAGAGTATACTCCCCGCAAGATCATTTCATTTCTTAAGGCTCAGCGAATGGTTGAGAAGGGGTGTGAAGCATATTTGGCCTATGTGAGAGATGTCAGTATTGATACCCCTACAGTCATGTCAGTTCCAGTAGTGAGGGACTTTCCAGATGTGTTTCCAGCTGATCTTCCGGGTATGCCGCCCGATAGAGATATTGATTTTGGCATTGATTTGTTGCCGGGCACTCAGCCCATCTCTATTCCTCCATATCGTATGGCTCCTCCTGAATTAAAAGAGTTGAAGGAGCAGTTGCAGGAGTTGCTTGATAAGGGCTTCATCAGGCCCAGTGTATCGCCTTGGGGTGCTCCGGTCTTATTTGTGAAGAAGAAGGATGATTCTATGCGTATGTATATTGATTATCGGCAGTTGAACAAGGTTACAGTGAAGAACAGGCATCATTTGCCTCGCATTGATGACTTATTTGATCAGTTACAGGGTGCCAGGGTGTTTTCCAAGATTGACTTGCATTCTGGCTATCATCAGTTGAAGATTTGGGAGCCGGATATCCCGAAGACTGCTTTCAGGACCAGATATGGTCACTATGAGTTTCTTGTCATGTCATTTGGGCTGACCAATGCCCTAACAGCCTTTATGCATTTGATGCACAGTGTATTTCGGCCTTATCTTGATTCCTTCGTCATTGTGTTTAGTGACGACATCCTGGTATATTCCCGGTCTCGGGAAGATCATGAGCAGCACTTGAGGACCGTGCTTCAGACTTTGAGGGAGAATAGGTTGTGTGAACAACTAATTTTTGACCACACTCAAATTCTATACTATTTCAGTGTAAATATTTTTTCTAGGTCTAATCGTGATATTTTAAAACTTTTATCTTATTTTTAATAGGTTTTATTTGAGAAAAGTTAAATAAATTTTGTTCCTATTTATAAAGAGAAAAAGAATATTTACAAAAATATATGGTTTCTTTCAATTATAATTATAATAAATAAGTTAGTTTAGCTTTAGTATATTTTGGGTGTCATTTAATTATAGTGTAAATATTTAGTTTGCCTATATTATTTTAGTCTAAATATTAGGTAGTTAATTTTCTTATCTCTATATTTTATTTTTTTAAGGAAAAAACAAAAAAAAGAAGAAGAAAAAATAAAATAAACCAAAAGATTAATTCCTATATAATAAAACTAATCACTACCTCACGTCCCAACTCCCATGTCCCCAATTCTTTCACCCCACACACACGATCCCACACTCAGCATATACACGATCTTACACCACTTCACAATCACTAGTTTTTTAAGCACTATAAAACAAATCCATACACTACACAAAAAAAAAAGAAAAAAGAGAAGGAGGGCAATGAAATGGAGAGGAACAAAAAATTGAAATGGCGGAGCGTAAGAAAAACAAAAGGAAAGAAAAACGAGATTTTAGAAAAGGGAGGCAATTTCATAAGACAAAACTAGCAACGAAGAAAAAAGAACATCGTTCTTGGAGTACGAATAAGATATAGTCTTGGCCGAATTCTTGTGTTCGAAGCCGAAATTCGGGATTGTTTGAGGTTCTGAGTTTGCGGATCCGAAAATTAACTATTTTCAACTTTGAAAATTAGTAGATTGTAGCTATTTATCTAATGTGAAATCTTCGCAAAAGGTAATATTAAATATCCTTGTTAGTTCAATGATAATGTCATAATTTAAGCATGAATGTGTGTTAATATTTGTATTAATTTTCGTAAAAGTTTGTTGAATACAAATGTGTGTGCTTGTTTGGTGTCTGATTTACCGTCATCTATCTCTATAATTTAGTATATATAGTGTTCTTAAAAATCTCTAGTCTTAGTTGATTCAAATCATCTTCGAAGTTCAGTCCATAAATCTGTGATTAATAAATTTAGGTTTGAACACTTGGTTTAATTAATCCTTGAAGTCATCTTTCTATTAATTTTGCCCACTCACTCTTGTAAATAGGCCATAAATTACGATATTTTTTTTTATAAGATTATGATAGGTTTTTCTCTTTACAAAAAAAAGATTTTGTTCTTCTTGGAATACACGTTTATAAATGTTTGATTACTTAGCCATGAAAGCTGAAAGTTATCGAATGTTAATTTAGTAGGAATACTTTTACTTTTTTAAAAAAAAAAAAAAGTCTCGTAAATTAGATCACATTCTTCACGTCTCAACTTCACTCTAAGTTAGATTACAGTGAAGTTGTTTATTGTATACAACTTCATATTTTATTAGTTAAATTTTTTTTAGTATGATGTTAGTTACTTAAAGTAGTCTAAGGATATAGATTCTTTCTTTTTTCACTATTGAAGTATAAGTTAGAATTTTCATGAGTTATTATCTTCATTTATAAATTTTATTTGATTTTCTGTTAGTATAAATATGTTTCTTTGTAAATAAATATGATGTTTGCGGTTAGGCTACTAATTGCATTTCTTTCATATTCCCATTGAATGCGGGGTCATGGGAGAATATAATTAATTGGGGCTAGATATATTTCAAGGCCTATTACTAGAAAGTAATTGTGAGGGAGCAAAATGAGTCATGAAGTAACTCACGACTCGTTCTAATAAGTAAAAATAATAATAATAAAAATACACAAATAAATGTCTCGAATCGGAAAGAGACACAACAAATGAAATACCCTAAAATACTAAAAAAACTTTAGATGTACTATAAATATTAGCCCATGTATTCATACCCGAACCTTGGATTGATATGCTTAAATAATAAAAGGATCATGTGCGCATTCCGCGTCTCGATACCTTTAGATTTAAAATAATTATGTTATAATCATGTGTACATTCTGTACCTTGGTTTAACATTTAATTTCAAAGAAGTACCTTGTGTGCGTACCGCATCTTGGTGAACACAATTAATAAAATATGATAATGAATTAAGCGGTAATAAATAATCCATAATCAATAAAATACAAGAATAGCTAAAAATTAATTTAAGCCTTACATTAGTCAATAAAGCGACCGTGCTAGAACCACGGGACTCGAGGGGTGCCTTACACCTTCCCCTCGATCAACAGAATTCCTTACTCAGTCTTCTATTTTCATAGACCATAAATTAGGAGTCAAATCTTCCTTTTGATAAGGGATTGAATGAATGGTGACTTGGAACACCAAAACACAATTTCAAGTGGCGACTCTAAATAATAAATAATCCATTTTCAAAATGTCACTTTAATTGGAAAAACTCTTCTAAATCAACCTCGTAATAAGGGTTGCGTGGGAAAAAAGAGGTGTGACAGCTCTGGCAACTCCGCTGGGGAAAATTAATAAGAATTCTAGCTTTGTACATTGATTCTTGTTTGGGTTTAATCATGTTTTGGATATTATTGTGTTTGGGAGCCTTATGTGCTATTTGTCACTTATTTACCGCTTTAATATTTATTTAAACTGTGATATAAATTATATCCTCTCTCGCACCCCTCTGAGTCTTCTGATAGGTAGTTATGTTGTGTTTGTCTTCAGGCATCACAAAATTTCTGTCTTGAGATAAAGCCAGTTAGCCTACCAGCTTCTGGTGATGGATTTAGTCACACATGTTTAGGTGGGAGAGCCGTTAGCTAGCCAGTGTTGTTCTACTACTGGTGATGCTTGACGCTCCTCGGCTCGGGTTGTCCGGCGGGTAAGCAAGGTATAAATACCATCTCCTTTAGGGTTTGAAAACTTAGAAGAACAAGCCACAAGCAATGAATATTCCTAGTAGGTTACGCTTTATTTGCATCATATACATTGGACTTAGCGGGACTCGGCACAGGAGCCGGGCCCGTCTAAGACAGGTACCAATTTTTCAAACCAAGATGTTCATTTTTCTGTGCTATATGTAATATTATTCGGTTGGCTTTACTGAAATGTTAATCGGCTTTAGGATAGATTTATTGAACAGAGGAGAGAGAAAGAGAAAATTTCCTCCAAGTTTGCATAAAGTACCCATTTTTTAAAAATAAATAAATAATTTTTTGAAGGGTTCTATTGTATAAAATCACAATGTTTTCAAAATATTTTTTTATTTGTTTTAACCGAACTACGCGGGTCTGATTCTCACTGGATGTGAGATACGTAGGCAAACCTCATCGGTTCCGGCCCCCATTTTCAAAAAATTCAAAAATATTTTCCCTTTTCTTAATTCTTTCTTAGAATTCTTTCCTTAGAAAATTCAAAAAACAAATTCATTAAATCCAATATATTTTCCTTTTTTTTTTTCCGAAGTCTTTCATTCGAAAAACAAAAAAACAAATTTGCAAATCAAAATCCAAAAATATATTTTTTCCTTCTTTAGAAGTCTTTCTTCCAAAAATTCAAAGAAAGATCAATCAAAATCCAAAAAAAAATATATTTTCTTTCTCCTTTAAGAAGTCTTCTTTCCAAAAATTCCCAAAGAAAAAATAAGAGCTAGCTTATGTACTTTGTTCCCGGTATTTCCGAACTACGCAAGATTTGATTCATGCGGCCTCATGATACGTAGGCAATCCCCATCGGATTCGATCATTGCCATCAAATAAACTGAGTAAAAAAAAAGAAGAAGAAAGGAGTGACAAAAATAATAAAGAAAAATAAAACGCGAAAAACAACAAAAAAAAAAAAAAGCAAGAGTGAAAAAATACAAAAAGAGAAACTCTTTGTCCAATTTGAAAAAGAAAACTGCAGAAACTTTTCGTGAATCCTGTCAAATGGCACAAGCAAGCCGCCAAGGTAAAGCCTCCAATGGATGAAGCAGAAATGGTTACGGTCTTCCTACAGGCCAAAGAAGCGGACTACTTCCAGAACATGATGTCCATTATGGGTAATCCGTTCGGCGAGGCTATCAAAATTGGGAAAATGGTCGAAAATAGTTTTAAAACGGGCCAAATCTTGAGTCATGCTGCCTTTAAGGCCACATCACAGACCGTTTAGAATGGTTCGGGCAGTTTGATGAACAGAAATAGGAGGGAAGAGGGAGCCATGATGGCTTTGAGCTTGAGGAGGGCCCGCAGGTCATTCAACCAATCATATATACTTCCTAAAGTCCCACAATAATATTATCCCCATCAAGATATTGTTTATGCTGTGGCACTGCCTCTCTATGCGGCGATGAACGCGCAACCTTACACGCGACCACAACATTATACACAAAACCGAGCTCCACCTCCCAGAAATGCCCGTCCCTACCAAGCTCCATATAATCCCCAACCAAATATTCCCCAATACAATCTTCGCCCAAGAGAGCTCCTTAGAAGGAATCAGTTCACCCCTATTGGTGAATCATATTCAAGTTTGTTTCAAAAGCTAATCGGGCTAGGTCTGCTACATCCAGTGGCCCCGAACCGGCCAAATCCCGAGTCCCCCTCGCACCAAGTTGATGCTAGATGTGAATACCACTCTGTAGCAGTGGGACATGATACAGAGGACTGTTGGACCCTCAAAAGTGCAATTGAAAGCCATTATAGCCATTGCCGCAATAGAAAAGAAACCTAAAAATGGGCGCCAAACCTGAAACTTTCCCTATCAGACGGGAATATCGGTAGCCGGTCTTGCTATCTTTTCTGTATTTCGGGTTATTTCAGGGTGTAATCCGAATTCTTTTACTTTACTATCTTATTTTCTGATGTAAACCCTTCTATTTTTTTTACATAAAAATTCAAATAAATGAAATCAATGATTCATCATCCATGAATGTCTCTTTTATTAATCTTGTCACCTTTCTTATTCTCTTTTCAGTTTTGTTAATGCAGATTTTAATAACATGACATGCTTGAGGACTTTATGCCCAGATCCTAAAATGATGTCAGACCTTGAAATAATGAATCAAGAAGTAGAATGTACTGAAGATAAGGCTTGTAAGAAAATAAACAAAGAAGGGACAACAAGCCTAAACCAAGTCCAAATGAAAACCACCCTTACTTGATTGGTTTATGGCACTGTAGCCATGCTATCAGTAGAAGTTGAAATTCCTTCTCTTCAGATCATTGTTGAAACCGAGTTCAAGGATGAAGATTGAGTCAAGACCCAATTGAAGAAAATGACTTTGGTTGATGAAAAGCGATTGACTGCAGTTTGCCACAGGCAGTTGTACCAACAAAGAATGGCCCGTGCCTACAACAAGAAAGTGCAGCCCAAGAAATTTGAAGTAAGGCAACTCGTTCTGAGGCGTATTCTTCCCCATCACGAGGAAGCTAAAGGAAAATTTGCCCCGAATTGGAAGGTACATATATTGTAACAAGAGTGCTGCCAAAAGGAAGTACTGTATTTGGGAGACATCGAAGGAAATGTTCCCGATACAAATGTCAATGCACACGCGGTCAAAAGGTACTATGTTTGACCTTTTACGCATCTTTAATACTCTCTGATTGGGATGACGAAGGCTTTCATTCTCACTACCCAAATACTATTAACCATTTGCTAACCCTTTGAGCCAGATACTTTTTCCTTGGCCACCCTCTTTCGAACCTTGTATGTAATGAGAAAGAAAAAGAAAAAAAACAAAAAAAATAAAGAAGAGAAAGAAGCAAAAAAGGAAAAAAAAAAAAAGAAGAAAAGAAGCAAAAGAAAACAAAACGGAAGAAAAACAAAAAACAAATCAAAACAAGTTCAAGTTAATTGAACTACGTTCGACCTGATTCCGAAAGGATACCTAGGCAGCCTCAATCTAGGGTTCGGTCACACCAAAACAAAAATTCACATTCTCCCAAAAGTGAAAACTGGGGCAGATGTCACAATGGTTCGGCGATGATTTCTCTCGAAAGGTTCCAAAGTTGTAATTCAATCCAAATTCTTTTTACCCAAATCCTTTCAAGTCCTTCCGATCAATAGGCGAGAATTTTCTAGAGTTGGAGGATACGATTACTAGGATCGGATGCAACCAAATTAGAGAAATAAAATGAGAGAGTCCTATTGGTGAAAACCCTCATGGGCACTATAGGGCGATGGTGAGTAGAGAAAATAAAATGAGAGAGTCTTGTTAGTGAAAACCCGCAAAAGGCACTATAAGACGATGGCGAGAAGAGAAATGAGACAGGCCAGCTAGTGAAAACCCGCAAAGAGCACTGTTAATCGAAAAGAGGATCCACGCATCCATGACATCAACATGGTCCTGAGCAAGATTTCTCGGTTTTAAGTCAAAAGTTGTGATGAGTTTCTAAGAGTCGGACAGTTTACACAGATCATACATCCAGTCCAAAAGGCATGTCATGTTCATTGAAGTCTGCATGTACTCCCAGATAAGTTCGCCTTTCTATTCCCCGAAAGAGACACCTCTTGTTTTAAACTCATTCTCTATTCTATTGTTTGTTTTTCTTTGAATCCCTTTCGGTCTAAATTTGTTTAGAAAATAAGGCAAAGAAAAGACGGCAAGACCGATTTACAAGGTTCTTGTTTGAAGTGAACTGATATATTCAAAAGGCGTCAAGCCTCAGTAAGGGCATCAGGTCGACCCCGACTGGCCATGATTGACCGATGCTTTGAAATTGAAAACTTTGGAAGAAGAAAATAAAATTGAAGCGCCAGCAAAGGCGAAATAATGCTGAAAAGTTAAGCCACACGTGACTAACAGTCATTGGCAAAGTTTCAAAAGCGAAAAGTTCCCCGACTAGCCATGATTGGTCGATGCTTTGAAATGGAAAGCTTTGAAAGAAGTCAAAAGTGAAATGCCCACAAAGGTATAATAATGTTGAAAAGGGTTAAGTCCCACGCAACCAACCGTCATGGTAAAGTTTGGACAAGCCAAAGGTTCTCCAGTATCAGAAATGCAGTTGGTATTCAAGAAATAATCAGTTGCAGTTGAAATCATTAAAGAAGATGAGCCGAGATCAAGAGTTCGAAATAATCAAGGCCACAAACCAACCTCCATTTTAAAACTAACGAATCTTTCTTTGTTCTGAACAGGAACAGAACAATTTTAGGAAACAGTTCGTGAAAATACAAACACCACCAAGTGAAGTTCTCAACTCCTTGATTTTTTTCCAATATACATGTAAACATGTTATTTTTAGTTTCCCTATCTTCAATATAGGGTACTACATCCCCTGGTTGTATTTTATTGCCAACATAGGGTACGACATTCCCTAGTAGCATCTCAGAGTGCCACGAGCCTCATTTTTCTGCCTACATAGGGTACGACATTCCCTAGCAGCGTCCTATGAGTGCCTCGAGCCTCACCTTATTGCCAACACAGGGTACTACATCCCTTGGTTGCATTTCTCGTTACTAACATACAGTACAACATTCCCTAGTAGCATCTCAGAGTACCATGACCCTCATTTTATTGCCAACATAGGGTACGACATTCCGTAGTAGCATCTTAGAGCGCCACGAGTCTCATTTTATTGCTAACATAGGGTACGACATTCCCTAGTAGCATCCCAGAGTGCCAAGAGCCTCCCATTATTGCCAAAATAGGGTACTACATCCCCTGGTTGCATTTCTTGTTGCAAATATAGGGTACGACATTCCCTAGTAGCATCCCAGAGTGCCAAGAGCCTCACTTTATTGCCAACACAGGGTACTACATGCCCTGGTTGCATTTCTTGTTGCAAACATAGGGTACGACATTCCCTAGTAGTATCCCAGAGTGCCAAGATCCTCACCCTATTGCCAACACAGGGTACTACATCCCCTGGTTGCATTACTTTCTATCAGAATAGGGTACGACATTCCCTAATAGCATCCTAGTGTACCACAAGCCTCACCTTATTGCCAGCACAGGGTACTACATCCCCTGGTTACATTTCTCATTGCCAACATAGGGTACGACATTCCCTAGTAGCATCTCAGAGTGCCACGAGCCTCATCTTATTGCCAACACAGGGTACTACATCCCCTGGTTATATTTCTCATTGCCAACATAGGGTACGATATTCCCTAGTAGCATCTCAGAGTGCCACAAGCCTCATCTTATTGCCAACACAGGGTATTACATCCCCTGGTTGCATTTCTTGTTGCAAACATAGGGTACGACATTCCCTACTAGCACCCAGAGTGCCTCGAGCCTTATCTTATTGCCAACAGAGGGTACTACATCCCCTGGTTGCATTTCTTATTGCAAACATAGGGTACAACATTCCCTACTAGCATCCCAGAGTGACTCGAGCCTCATCTTATTGCCAACATAGGGTACTACATCCCCTGGTTGCATTTCTTGTTGCAAACATAGGGTACGACATTCCCTAGTAGCATCCTAGACTACCACGAGCCTCATCTTATTATCAACACATGATACTACATCCCCTGGTTGCCTTCCTTCTTATTAACATAGGGTACGACAATCCCTATTATAAAATATTATAAAATATAAAAAAAATCTCATTTCTTTTTCAATTCTTTATTTTGCAATAGAAAGATAGTTTATTATATTTTCAATAACTTACAAAAATTTTCTAGTGCAAACTGGGGCAGAAAATATTTGTTCGTTTTATTTATTTCTGATGGCTTGTAGGTTTTTCTGCAAAGTACAGATTGGATGTGCAAAATTAAGATTCTAGCTCTCGCCAGAGAAAATGGAACGTTTGATCTCAATACTAGCCAAACCAGCTTTGACGTAATGCATGCAGATACATAGGGTCTCAAGATCCATCTTCTCATCATCTGATCCAGAATCAAGTCTGAGAGAATATTTCATAGTTTGTTACATCGAGAGCATCAAGTTTCAGTCTAAAGTCAATGGGGGAAGCAAGCCAAGAATCAAGACAAGACTCCAGATGGTATTTAGATAGAAATTTTGTAACTCTTAGATTTCAAGAGTATGTAATTTTCTTTTCATTTTGATGTAATAGTAGGAACCGCGGATCAGAACCTCGAAGGAACATCGCTCTGCTCTCCATCTAAGCATACTCTATCAGTCATTTTCCACATGAACTACACGGGACCTGATTCCCTTAGAACCCGGGATATGTAGGCTGCCTAAAATCAAGGCTCGGTCGTAACCTCTTCTTTTCTCTTCTTTTCCTTTTTAAATAATAGTGAGGTCAAAAATCAGTCACCTGGTTAATTTTCTTTGCCTGAAAACTCTTCATGTTTCCAAGCAAATAGGGGCATGCTGTGAACAACTAGTTTTTGACCACACTCAAATTCTATACTATTTCAGTGTAAATATTTTTTCTAGGTCTAATCGTGATATTTTATAACTTTTATCTTATTTTTAATAGGTTTTATTTGAGAAAAGTTAAATAAATTTTGTTCCTATTTATAAAGAGAAAAAGAATATTTACAAAAATATATGGGTTCTTTTAATTATAATTATAATAAATAAGTTAGTTTAGCTTTAGTATATTTTGGGTGTCATTTAATTATAGTGTAAATATTTAGTTTGCCTATATTATTTTAGTCTAAATATTAGGTAGTTAATTTTCTTATCTCTATATTTTATTTGTTTTAAAGAAAAAACAAAAAAAAGAAGAAGAAAAAATAAAATAAACCAAAAGATTAATTCCTATATAATAAAACTAATCACTACCTCACGTCCCAACCCCCATGTCCCCAATTCTTTCACCCCCACACACACGATCCCACACTCAGCATATACACGATCTTACACCACTTCACAATCACTAGTTTTTTAAGCACTATAAAACAAATCCATACACTACACAAAAAAAAAAGAAAAAAGAGAAGGAGGGCAATGAAATGGAGAGGAACAAAAAATTGAAATGGCGGAGCGTAAGAAAAACAAAAGGAAAGAAAAACGAGATTTTAGAAAAGGGAGGCAATTTCATAAGACAAAACTAGCAACGAAGAAAAAAGAACATCGTTCTTGGAGTACGAATTTACTGAAGATATAGTTTTGGCCGAATTCTTGTGTTCGAAGCCGAAATTCGGGATTGTTCGAGGTTCTGAGTTTGCGGATCCGAAAGTTAACTATTTTCAACTTTGAAAATTAGTAGATTGTAGCTATTTATCTAATGTGAAATCTTCGCAAAAGGTAATATTAAATATCCTTGTTAGTTCAATGATAATGTCATAATTTAAGCATGAATGTGTGTTAATATTTGTATTAATTATCGTAAAAGTTTGTTGAATACAAATGTGTGTGCTTGTTTGGTGTCTGATTTACCGTCATCTATCTCTATAATTTAGTATATATAGTGTTTTTAAAATATATCTCTAGTCTTAGTTGATTCAAATCATCTTCGAAGTTCAGTCCATAAATCTGTGATTAATAAATTTAGATTTGGACACTTGGTTTAATTAATCCTTGAAGTCATCTTTCTATTAATTTTGCCCACTCACTCTTGTAAATAGGCCATAAATTACGATATTATTTTTTTATAAGATTATGATAGGTTTTTCTCTTTACAAAAAAAAGATTTTGTTCTTCTTGGAATACACGTTTATAAATGTTTGATTACTTAGCCATGAAAGCTGAAAGTTATCGAATGTTAATTTAGTAGGAATACTTTTACTTTTTTTTAAAAAAAGAAGTCTCGTAAATTAGATCACATTCTTCACGTCAACTTCACTGTAAGTTAGATTACAGTGAAGTTGTTTATTGTATACAACTTCATATTTTATTAGTTAAATATTTTTAGTATGATGTTAGTTACTTAAAGTAGTCTAAGGATATAGATTCTTTCTTTATTTCACTATTGAAGTATAAGTTAGAATTTTCATGAGTTATTATCTTCATTTATAAATTTTATTTGATTTTCTGTTAGCATAAATATGTTTCTTTGTAAATAAATATGATGTTTGAGGCTAGGCTACTAATTACATTTCTTTCATATTCCCATTGAATGCGGGGTCATGGGAGAATATAATTAATTGGGGCTAGATATATTTCAAGGCCTATTACTAGAAAGTAATTGTGAGGGAGCAAAATGAGTCATGAAGTAACTCACGACTCGTTCTAATAAGTAAAAATAATAATAATAAAAATACACAAATAAATGTCTCGAATCGGAAAGAGACACAACAAATGAAATACCCTAAAATACTAAAAAAACTTTAGATGTACTATAAATATTAGCCCATGTGTTCATACTCGAACCTTGGATTGATATGCTTAAATAATAAAAGGATCATGTGCGCATTCCGCATCTCGATACCTTTAGATTTAAAATAATTATGTTATAATCATGTGTACATTCCGTACCTTGGTTTAACATTTAATTTCAAAGAAGTACCTTGTGTGCGTACCGCATCTTGGTGAACACAATTAATAAAATATAATTATTAATTAAGCGGTAATAAATAAGCCATAATCAATAAAATACAAGAATAGCTAAAAATTGATTTAAGCCTTACATTAGTCAATAAAGCGACCGTGCTAGAACCACGGGACTCGAGGGGTGCCTTACACCTTCCTTTCAGTCAACAGAATTCCTTACTCAGTCTTTTGTTTTCGTAGACCATAAATTAGGAGTCAAATCTTCCTTTTGACAAGGGATTGAATGAATGGTGACTTGGAACCCCAAAACTCAATTTCAAGTGGCGACTCTAAATAATAAATATTTCCTTTTCAAAATGTCACTTTAATTGAAAAAACTCTTTTAAATCAACCTCGTAATAAGGGTTGCGTGGGAAAAGAGAGGTGTGACAGGTTGTATGCAAAATTTTCTAAGTGTGAATTCTGGCTTGATTCAGTGGCATTCTTAGGCCACATAGTGTCTTGTGATGGGATCAAGGTAGATCCGAAGAAGGTGGAGGCAGTGCAGAGTTGGCCTAGACCGTCATCAGCTACGGAGATCCGCAGTTTCCTTGGTTTGGAGGGGTATTACCGTCGCTTTGTGGAGGGATTCTCATCCATTGCAACACCTATGACCAGGCTGACCCAGAAGGGTGCTCCGTTCAGGTGGACCGAGGAGTGTGAGCAGAGCTTTTAGAAGCTCAAGACAGCTTTGACTACAACCCCAGTATTAGTATTGCCTACAGGTTCAGGGTCATACACTGTCTATTGTGATGCCTCGAGGATTGGCCTTGGAGCGTTATTGATGCAGGACGGTAGGGTGATTGCCTACGCGTCTAGACAGTTGAAGGTGCATGAGAAGAACTATCCAGTTCATGATCTCGAGTTAGCAGCTATTGTTCACGCCCTAAAGATCTGGCGTTATTATTTGTACGGTGTTCCCTGTGAGATTTACACTGATCACCGGAGTTTGCAGTACTTGTCCAGGCAGAAGGACCTTAATTTGCGTCAGCGGGGGTGGTTGGAGCTACTTAAAGACTATGACATCACTATATTATACCACCCGGGGAAGGACAATGTAGTGGCCGATGCCTTGAGTCGCCGGGCAGAGAGTTTGGGGAGCTTGGCATATCTTTCGGCAGCTGAGAGGCCCTTAGCCTTGGATGTTCAGGCCTTAGCCAACCAGTTCGTGAGATTGGATATTTTAGAGCCTAACCGGGTATTAGCTTGTGTGGTTGCTCGGTCTTCTCTTTATGACCGTGTCAGGGAGCGCCAGTATGATGATCCTCATCTTCTAGTTCTTCAGGACATGGTTCGGAGAGGTGATGCTAGAGATGTGACTATTGGTGATGATGGTGTGATGAGGATGCAGGGCTGGATCTGTGTGCCCAATGTAGATGAGCTTCGGGAGTTGATTCTTGAGGAGGCCCATAGCTCGCGGTACTCCATTCATCCGGGTGCCGCGAAGATGTACCAAGACTTGAGGCAGCACTATTGGTGGAGAAGAATGAAAAAGGACATAGTTGGGTTTGTGGCCAAGTGTCTCAACTGTCAGCAGGTTAAATATGAGCATCAGAGACCGGGTGGATTACTTCAGAGGTTGGAGATCCCAGAGTGGAAGTGGGAGCGGCTCACCATGGACTTTGTGGTTGGACTTCCTCGGACTTTGAGGAAGTTTGATGCTATTTGGGTGATCGTGGATCGGCTGACCAAGTCAGCCCATTCCATTCCGGTGCTGACTACATACTCTTCGGAGAGGTTGACTGAGATTTATATCAGAGAGATTGTCCGCCTTCATGGTATTCCAGTATCCATCATTTCAGAAAGAGGTGCACATGTCACATCACGGTTTTGGAGAGTCGTACAGCAGGAGTTAGTTACTAGGGTGGAGTTGAGCACAGCCTTTCACCCTCAGACGGACGAGCAGTCCGAGTGCACAATTTAGATTCTTGAGGATATGCTCTGTGCCTATGTGATGGAGTTTGGAGGGTCATGGGACCGATACTTGCCACTTGCAGAGTTCGCTTACAACAACAGTTACAGTCCAGCATTCAGATGGCACCGTATGAGGCTTTGTATGGTAGGCGGTGCTGGTCCCCAGTGGGATGGTTTGAGACGGGCGAGGCCCGATTGTTGGGTACAGATTTGGTCCAGGATGCCCTGGTTAAGGTGAAGGTGATTCAGGAGAGACTTCGCACGGCCCAGTCCAGGCAAAAGAGTTATGCAGACCGTAAGGTTCGTGATTTGGTATTTATGGTTGGTGAGCAGGTCTTGCTTCGAGTATCGCCTATGAAGGGTGTCATGAGGTTCGAGAAGAAGGGCAAGCTGAGCCCGAGGTTCATTGGTCCTTTTGAGATATTGCGGCGAGTTTGGAGGTTGCTTATGAGCTTGCCTTGCCTCCCAGCCTAGTAGGAGTTCACCCGGTATTCCACATGTCTATGCTCTGGAAGTATTACGGTGATCCGACTCATGTATTGGATTTCAGCTCTGTCCAGTTGGACAAAGATCTATCTTATGTTGAGGAGCCAGTAGCCATTTTGGACAGGCAGGTCAGAAAGCTTAGGTCAAAGAATATTGCTTCAGTAAAGGTCCAGTGGAGGGGTCAGCCAGTCGAGGAGGCGACTTGGGAGACCGAGCAGGATATGCGCAGCCAGTACCCTCATCTTTTCACAGTTTCAGGTATGTCTTTATACTCGTTCGAGGATGAACGATTGTTTTAAGAGGGGGAGGATGTAACGACCCGGCCAATCGTTTTGAGAGTAATAGCCCCGATCTCCTATTAACTGCTTTCCCCAAATGTTTTTCTGCTATTGTGACTTGCCGAGATGATTGGTTTTGAGTTTCGGAGTGTTTTGGGACACTTAGTCCCCAAATGAGAGCTTAAGCCTTAGGATTTGGACCGTAGTCGGAACTGTGTGAAGACGGATCCGTAATGGAACTCCGTCAACTCCGTTAGCTCCGTTGAGTGATTTTTGGATTAAGAGCGCGTCCGGAATGTGTTTTGGAGTCTGTAGCAGATTTAGGCTTGAATTGGCGGAAGCTAGTTTTTCGGCGATTTCGGCCGATAGTGGAAATTTTGATATCGAGCTCAGAATGGAATTCCGAAAGTGGCTGTAGGTTCATAATCTTGATTATGACATGTGCGCAAAATTCGAGGTCAATCGAACGTGATTTGATAGGTTTCGACATCGGTTGTAGAATTTTGAAGTTTCAAGTTCTTTAAAATTGAATTGGAGGGATATTCGTGATTTTTGTGTTGTTTGATGGGATTTGAGAGCTCGACTAAGTTCGTAAGGTGTTTTAGGATTAGTTGGTATGTTTGGTTGAGGTCCCGGGGGCCTCGGGTGTGTTTCGGATGCTTAACGGGTGAAAACTTGGACTTAGAGGAATTTCTGAACTTTGCTGGTTCTGGTGTTTTTGCACCTGCGTAAAAGAGACCGCAGGTGCGCAAGCCGCACATGCGGAGATGGAAGCGCAGATGCGATAAATCGAGAGTTGGCCTGGTTCTCTCCGTAGGATGTCGTGATGGCACCTAGTCTCTAAAACTAGGTAAGCCTATCAATGCGGAATAATAATAAATATCTGAAATAAATAAACTACAATTCAAACAATTTCAACTCCCAAAACCCGGTAGAAATAAATCACAAGCTTCTAAGAATTTATTCTCAATGTCTCTATATATCAAGGTCTAAATAAAATATAAGGAAGCAACATAAAATGATAGAAGGGGACTCCGGAGTCTGCGGACGCTGGCAGATATACCTCGAAGTCTCCATACGCAGGTAACTCACTGACGTTTAGGCTGGTAAGATGTACCTGGATCTGCACAAAAAGATGTGCAGAAGCGTAGTATGAGTACACCACAGCGGTACCCAGTAAATGCCAAGCCTAACCTCGGTAGAGTAGTGACGAGGTCAGGTGAGGCCCTACTGGAATATAATAATGGAATGGTAAAATGTTTAATAATATAGTAAAATAAAATGACACTGGAAATGAATCAAATAGTATGTCACATTTAATGACACCAAATAATTGCAAATAATATCTCGTGGAATCAAAACAGAATTTCCTTCAACTTTATGAAAATCACAAAAATAAATCGAAGGAAACTATGGCCTTAAATCAATATTAACAAGGGCACTACCCAGGTACCACCTTGTAGTCCCAAATTATAAATAATTTCATAATATCTCATTTTCTTATATCACCGCGGGAGCCTTCATAATTTATTTAAAGAAAATATTTTTTTCCGAAATAGCATCCCGCGTTTTAGCCACCCTTATCACACCGCATGACTTCTAGTAGTCACCCCTACTAGCCACGCGTATCAAGCCACCCTTATCTCACCGCATGCGTTTCAACATCATAATATATCACAATTTGCACCTCAAGTGCTCAAATAATTTAACTTGCCAAAATAATTCAACAACAGTATTTTTTCACAATAAAGAGCTCACGGCTCATGCCAAAATAAATCATCAATAATATTTTTCTACAATAAAGAGCTCACGGCTCATGTCAAAATAATTTAACAATAATATTTTTTCACAATAAAGAGCTCACGGCTCATGTCAAAATAATTCAACAATAATATTTTTCCACAATAAAGAGCTCACTGCTCCATCACAATGAGTACGAAAATCTTACAAAAATATTCAGGAGTAAATAATTCAGGAAAATAATATTTCAAAATCTTTAATATGTTGCTTCAATATCAAGTTTAAAAATGTCAAATACTTCATATTAATAATATTTAATTTAAAGAAAATCAACCTTCAATTAAATGCACAGAATAAAAGAAACCAAGTTCCAACTAAACAAAAAAAATAATTAGCCGGAAAAGGTCAAACAGATTTAAAATATAAACATTAAATCAATAATGAAGAATATAACAAAATAAAGTAATTTAATTAATGCATAACAGTGATCTACACAATTTAAAATATAATCATTCACATTTAGCATGTGTACACACTCGTCACCTCGTGTACACGACTTTTCACACATTACAATTATCAATCCTAGGGGAAATTTCCCCCACACAAGGTTAGACAAGTCACTTACCTCGACTTGCTCCAATTTAACCAAGTATTATGCTTTTTCCTCGATTTTTCGACTCCGATCGACTCGTATCTAGTCATAATTAATTCGATACAGTCAACATAAATTATAGTAATTAATTTCATAAGAAAATATTACATTTTCAATAAAATCCGAAATTAGTTCAAAATTTGCCCGTGGGGCCCACATCTCGGAATCTGGCGAAACTTATAAAATCCGACAACCCATTCAATTACGAGTCAACCCATACCAATTTTACCAAAATCCGATAACAACTCGACTTCCAAATCTTAAATTTTTGTTTTTGGAAGATTTTGCAAAAATCTTGATTTTTCTTCCATAAATTCACGGATTCATGATGTAAATGAGTATGGAATCATGAAATATAATCAATATAGGATAAGGAACACTTACCCCAATGTTTTTCCGTGAAAATCGTCCAAAAATCGCCCAAGAACCGTGCTCCAAAAATCCAAAACGAAATGAATGAAATGACCATTTTTGGTCTTAAGTTTCTGCCAATCCGTCACTAAAAGTCCATTTTCCGTCACTAAAAGTCCATTTTTCGTCACTAAAAGTCCATCAGAAACTGCTCTACCAGCCTTCCTTCAATCGATCATAACTTTATGTACAAATATCCAAATGATAAATGGTGTAACTTTCTGGAAATTAGAATCAAATGACTACAACTTTCATGTTTTGAAAATTTTCAGATTCCTTATGAATTTCGAGATATAAGCTTCCAAAGTCGGCTCCACACATCAGAAATTTCTGGCAAAACTGCTCTACCAGCCTTCATTCAATCCATAATACCTTTCTGTACAAATGTCCGAATGATAAATGGTTTAACTTTCTAGAAACTAGAATCAAAGGGCTACAACTCTTATGTTTTGATAATTTTCCGATTCCTTATAGATTGCGCGATATAAGCTTCCAAACTTGGCTCCACGCGAAATTTCTGCAACAAAAATTTCCAGCAGCCTTCTTTGTCCGAAATCCATTCCGTTTACCTTCCGAAATCCACCCGAGACCCTCGGGACCTTAACCAATTATACCAACATGTCCCAAAATACAATACAAACTTAGTCGAGGCTTCAAACCACATCAAACAATATCAAAACGATAAATCGCACCTCAAATCAAAATCTATGAACTTTGAACTTTCAAATTTTATATCTTGTGCCGAAAGATATCAAATCAATTCGGAATGACTTCAAATTTTGCACACAAGTCATAAATGACATAACAGACCTATTCTAATTTCCATAATCAAATTTCGACCTCGATATCAAAAAGTCAACTCCCTGGTCAAACTTCCCAAAAATTCAACTTTTGGCATTTCAAGCCTAATTCCACTACGGACTTCCAAATAAAATTCCGATCATGCTCCTAAGTCCAAAATTACCATACGGAGCTGTTGGAATCATCAAAATTCTATTCCGGGGTCGTTTGCACATAATTTGACATCCGGTCACTATTTAAACTTAAACTTTTAATTTTTCATCAAAATTTCATATCTCGGGCTAGGGACCTCGGAATTTGATTCCGGGCATACGCCTAAGTCCCAAATCACGATACGGACCTACCAAAACTATCAAAACACTGATCCGAGTCTGTTTGCTTAAAATATTGACCAAAGTCAACTCAGTTGAGTTTTAAAGCTCTAATTCACATTTTAATTCATTTTTCACCTGAAAACTTTTCGAAAAATTTTACGGACTGTGCATGCAAGTCGAGGAATGATAAATAGTGCTTTTCGAGGTCTTAGAATACAAAATTAATTATTAAATTTAAAGATGATATTTTGGGTCATCACATCGCAGGTGCGAGGAAGTTTCCGCATCTGCGATGCCCGCATATGCGCAAGGATGATCGCACATGCGCAAGATACGCAGAAGCGGAAGGGACTCCGCAGGCGCGAGGGCACAGATGTGGCCCTTTCGTCGCAGGTGCGAAGGCAGAGGGGGTAAGTGAGTTGCGCAGATGCGCACGTTTTTCCGCATAAGCGCACCCGCAGGTGCGAACCCAGGTTCCGCAGGTGTGGAAATACCTGGGCAGTGATTAAAACTGAAAGGCTTCGTGATTTTTATCATTTTTGGCTTTGCAAACTCGGGTTGGGAGGATGTTTTAGAGCATTTTCGAGGCATTTCTTGAGGTAAGTTCCTTGTGTATATTTTTGGTCAATAATCTTGCCTTGCCATGTATTTTTTCACCTAATTAATGTGTATTTAAGGTGGAAATTTGAAGTTGGAGACTAGGGATTTGGGAGTTTGAATTGTGGATTGGAGGACCATTTGGTGTCGGATTTTAGTAAATTTGATATGGTTATACTCGTGAGTGAATGAGCTTTCTAGTTTCGTGAATTTTATCGGGTTTCGAGACGTGGGCCCCGGGGGACGGGTTTGAGCCAATTTCGGGTTTTGGCCTAATCTTGTAGTTTTTCTTGTGGGATTCATTCCATTAGCGCGTATTGATGGTATTGTACTGTTTTGAATATATTCGGGCTATTTGGAGTCGGATACTCGTGGCAAGAACGTGATATCAAGTTGATTTGAGCGGTTCGAGATAAGTGGCTTGCCTAACCTTGTGTTGGGGACTTTCCCCTTAAGATATCTTGATATTATTTGGTGTGTGGGCGCCGTGTACGTGAGGTGATGAGTACGTACACGGTCTATTATTGCAAAAAAAAAAATCCCGTTTTTCCTTTCTAAATCATAAATTATTATTTTTTTTCCTTATTAAATTGCACTAATACGTTTAATTGTGAAACTTAGACTAGAGAAGCATGCTTACGTGTTTTAACTGTTTAATTGACATTCTGTGCGTCATGTTTAGTTAAGTCCTTATTTGCCTTATCTGTGTCCAGTATAAACTGTATAACTCGATGTCATACCTGCCATTTCATCTTGCATTACATATTTAAATTGGGACTACGGACGTATTCCGGGAGATTCCCCTGTATTGCATTTTTAAATTGGGACTATGGACGTATTCCGGGAGATCTCCCTGTACTGCATATTTACTTTGGGACTACGGACGTATTCCGGGAGATCCCCCTATACTGCATATTTACTTTGGGACTACGGACGTATTCCGGGAGATCCCCCAGCACTGCATATTTACTTTGGGACTACAAACGTATTCCGGAAGATCCCCCTGTACTGCATATTCATTTAAAACTACAGGATGGTATCCCGAGAGATTTCCCACTGTGTTTACCTTGTTTTGAGCCGAGGGCTGCCTTAACTATTAAATTTTCGAGAATTCTTTAACTGTGTTACCGTAAATTCTACTTATATCTTTTACTGTTTAATTTATTATATTTACTCTGGTAGAGCCTTGACCTGACCTCGTCACTACTCGACCGAGGTTAGGCTTGGCACTTACTGGGTACCATTGTGGTGTACTCATGCCCTTTCCTGCAAATGTTTTTCGTGTGCAGATCCAGGTGCGAGCTATCAGCCTCGGTGTTAGTACGTGCTGCTGATTCTAGGAGACTTCAAGGTACCTCTGCTTGCATCGGCAGATCTTCGGAGTCCCCTTCTACTCCCTCATCTAGAGATTTTCCTTATTATCTTTAGACTTTTGTATAGAGCTACATATATTATAGCAACTTATGACTTAGTGATATTTCGGGTCTTGAGAAATTATTTTGTGTATGCCCAGTAGTTCTACTCTTGGCTATTTAAAATATATTGTTTATCTTAAAAAAGAATATTGCATTTTCTTTATATTTTTCGCAAATGTTAGGCTTACCTAGTCATACAGACTAGGTGCCATCACGACACCTTACGGAGGGCTAATTTGGGTCGTGACAATTTATATATAAAAAGAGAAGCAAATCCATGATATTATGCCAAGTGTCACCACGAAATATCAACACGTGTCATGTTTTAAGACAAAATTTCAAAGAATTAACAAATTCAGTTATTCACATCATGGAGTCCCATGTTTTTAGGCACACAATTTTTAAAACTGAAAAGTAAAAAAAAAATACTCTAATTCCAAAAATTGGACTCCCACGTTTTTTTCTAAGTTTTTGGTTTAATTTATTATAAATAAAAATTCGATAATTTGTTTTTACATAGAAATAGTAATAAATAAAAGAAAAAAAACACTCCACAGTCTATTCAAAAAAAATGGACTCCCACATTTTTTAGTTTTTTTATTTAATTTATTATAAACCTGAAAATTTTACTTCAATTTCTTTTCACATACAAATAGGAAGAAAGGAAAAACAAACACTCCACGATTGTCTTCTATAACATAACTGTGGGTATCAAAACCTAACTCCATAACTTAGAAACTGTTTCCTAATGTCCCAAATGTTTGTTCCTCCTTTTATTTTATTTTCAGTCCCTTTTTTCTCTACTCAAAATACACAACTTTGCAAATATGGCTACAACCCTTCATGAAATCAGTCAAATTTCAAGCAACTCGATGCAATGGAATCTGAAAGTGACAGTTGTTCGAATGTGAAAAATTCCAGATCCTTTCAAGCGTGATATACCATATTTTATAGAGTTGACTTTATAAGATCTATTTATATATAAAAGGAGAAGCAAATACATGATATTATGCCAAATGTCACAACGAAATATCAACACGTGTCATGTTTTAAGACAAAACTCTAATAAATTTGAAGATTCAAAAAAGAATTGAAATAGAAAAAAACTTACAAAATTTTAAAGAGTTATCAAATTCAGTTATTCACATCGTGGAGTCCCATGTTTTTAGGCACACATTTTTTTAAAACTGAAAAGTAAAAAACAAATACTCCAATTCCAAAAAAATGGACTCCCACATTTTTTCATAAATTTTTGGTTTAATTTATTATAAATAAAAATTCGACAATTTCTTATACATAGAAATAGTAATAAATAAAAGAAAAAAACACTCCACGATCTATTCAAAAAAATGGACTCCCGCATTTTTTAGTTTTTTATTTAATTTATTATAAACCTGAAAATTTTACTTCAATATTTTTTCACATATAAATAGGAAGAAAGGAAAACCAGACACTCCACGATTGTCTTCTATAACCTAACTGTGGGTATCAAAATCTAACCCCATAACTTAGAAACTGTCTCCTAATGTCCCAAACGTCTATTCCTCCTTTTATTTTATTTTTCAATCCCTTTTTTCTCTGCTCAAAATACACAACTTTGCAAATATGGCTACAACCCTTCATGAAATCAGTCAAATTTCAAGCAACTCGATGCAATGAAATCTGAAAATGACAGTCGTTCGAATGTGAAACATTCAGGATCCTTTCAAGCCCGATATACTATATTTCATAGAGTTGACTTTACAAGATCTGTTTATATATAAAAGGTAAAGCAAATCCATGATATTATGCCAAGTGTCACCACGAAATATCAACACCTGTCATGTTTTAAGACAAAACTCCAATAAATTTGGAGATTCAAAAAAATTGAAATAGAAAAAACTTACAAATTTTTAAAGAATTATCAAATTTAGTTATTCACATCATGGAGTCACATGTTTTTAGGCACACATTTTTTAAAACTGAAAAGTAAAAAAAAAATACTCTAATTCCAAAAATTGGACTCCCACGTTTTTTCCTAAGTTTTTTCTTTAATTTATTATAAATAAAAATTCGATAATTTGTTTTTACATAGAAATAGTAATAAATAAAAGGAAAAAAACACTCCACGGTCTATTCAAAAAAAATGGACTCCCACATTTTTTAGTTTTTTATTTAATTTATTATAAACCTAAAAATTTTACTTCAATTTCTTTTCACATACAAATAGGAAGAAAGAAAAAAACAAACACTCCAAGATTGTCTTCTATAACCTAACCGTGGGTATCAAAACCTAGCTCCATAACTTAGAAACTGTCTCTTAATATCCCAAATGTCTGTTCCTCCTTTTATTTTATTTTCAGTCCCTTTTTTCTCTGCTCAAAATACACAACTTTGCAAATATGGCTACAACCCTTCATGAAATCAGTCAAATTTAAAGCAACTCGATGCAATGGAATCTGACAGTGACAGTCGTTCGAATGTGGAAAATTTCGGATCCTTTCAAGCCTGATATACCATATTTCAATGAGTTGACTTTACAAGATCGATTTATATATAAAAGGAGAAGCAAACACAAGATATTATGTCAAGTGTCACCACGAAATATCAACACGTATCATGTTTTAAGACAAAACTCCAATAAATTTGGAGATTCAAAAAATATTCAAAAAAATTGAAATAGAAAAAACTTACAAATTTTTAAAGAATTATCAAATTAAGTTATTCACATCATGGAGTCACATGTTTTTAGGCACATATTTTTTAAAACTGAAAAGTAAAAAAAAAAATACTCTAATTCCAAAAATTGGACTCCCACGTTTTTTCCTAAGTTTTTTGTATAATTTATTATAAATACAAATTCGATAATTTTTTTTAAATAGAAGTAATAATAAATAAAAGAAAAAAACACTCCACGGTCTATTAAAAAAATGGAATCCCACAGTTTTTAGTTTTTTATTTAATTTATTATAAACCTGAAAATTTTACTTCAATTTCTTTTCACATATAAATAGGAAGAAAGGAAAAACAAACACTCCACGATTGTCTTCTATAACAAAACCGTGGGTATCAAAACCTAACTCCATAACTTAGAAACTGTCTCCTAATGTCCCAAATGTCTGTTCCTCCTTTTATTTTATTTTGAGTCCCTTTTTTCTCTGCTCAAAATACACAACTTTGCAAATATGGCTACAACCCTTCATGAAATCAGTTAAATTTCAAGCAACTCGATGCAATGGAATCTGAAAGTGACAGTCGTTCGAATGTGAAAAATTCTGGATCCTTTCAAGCCTGATATACCTGTTTCAATGAGTTGACTTTACAAGATCTATTTATATATAAAAATAGAAGCAAACACATGATATTATGCCAAGTGTCACCACGAAATATCAACACGTGTCATGTTTTAAGATAAAACTCCAATAAATTTGGAGATTCAAATTTGGAGATTCAAAAAAATTGAAATAGAAAAAACTTACAAATTTTTAAAGAATTATCAAATTTAGTTATTCACATCATGGAGTCACATGTTTTTAGGCACACATTTTTTAAAACTGAAAAGTAAAAAAAAAAACTCTAATTCAAAAAATTGGACTCCCACGTTTTTTCCTAAGTTTTTTGTTTAATTTATTATAAATACAAATTCGATAATTTTTTTTAAATAGAAATAATAATAAATAAAAGAAAAAAACACTCCACGGTCTATTCAAAAAAAATGGAATCCCACAGTTTTTAGTTTTTTATTTAATTTATTATAAACCTGAAAATTTTACTTCAATTTCTTTTCACATACAAATAGGAAGAAAGAAAAAAAAACAAACACTCCACGATTGTCTTCTATAACCTAACCGTGGGTATCAAAACCTAACTTCATAACTTAGAAACTGTCTCCTAATGTCCCAAATGTCTGTTCCTCCTTTTATTTTATTTTCAGTCCCTTTTTTCTCTGCTCAAAATACACAACTTTGCAAATATGGCTATAACCCTTCATGAAATCAGTCAAATTTCAAGCAATTTGATGCAATGGAATCTGAAAGTGGCAGTCGTTCGAATGTGGAAAACTCTGGATCCTTTCAAGCCTGATATACCATATTTCGATGAGTTGACTTTACAAGATCTATTTATATATAAAAGGAGAAGAAAATACATGATATTATGCCAAGTGTCTCCACGAAATATCAACACGTGTCATGTTTTAAAACAAAACTCCAATAAATTTGGAGATTCAAAAAAATCAAAAAAAAAATGAAATAGAAAAAAACTTACAAAATTTCAAAGAATTAACAAATTCAGTTATTCACATCATGGAGTCCCATGTTTTTAGGCACACATTTTTTAAAACTGAAAAGTAAAAAAAAAATACTCTAATTTCAAAAATTGGACGCCCACGTTTTTTCCTAAGTTTTTTCTTTAATTTATTATAAATAAAAATTCGATAATTTGTTTTTATATAGAAATAGTAATAAATAAATGAAAAAAAAACACTCCACGGTCTATTCAAAAAAAATGGACTCCCACATTTTTTAGTTTTTCATTTAATTTATTATAAATCTGAAAATTTTACTTCAATTTCTTTTCACATACAAATAGGAAGAAAGAAAAAAAACAAACACTCCACGATTGTCTTCTATAACCCAACCGTGGGTATCAAAACCTAACTTCATAACTTAGAAACTGTCTCCTAATGTCCCAAATGTCTGTTCCTCCTTTTATTTTATTTTCAGTCCCTTTTTTCTCTGCTCAAAATACACAACTTTGCAAATATGGCTACAACCCTTCATGAAATCAGTCTAATTTCAAGCAATTTGATGCAATGGAATCTGAAAGTGGCAGTCGTTCGAATGTGAAAAATTTCGGATCCTTTCAAGCCTGATATACCATATTTCAATGAGTTGACTTTACAAGATCTATTTATATATAAAAGGAGAAGCAAACACATGATATTATGCCAAGAGTCACCAAGAAATATCAACACGTGTCATGTTTTAAGACAAAACTCCAATAAATTTGGAGATTCAAAAAAAATTGAAATAGAAAAAAACTTACAAAATTTTAAAGAATTAACAAATTCAGTTATTCACATCATGGAGTACCATGTTTTTAGGCACACATTTTTTTAAAACTGAAAAGTAAAAAACAATACTCCAATTCCAAAAAATGGACTCCCACGTTTTTCCATAAGTTTTTGGTTTAATTTATTATAAATAAAAATTCGACAATGTTTTTTACATAGAAATAGAAATAAATAAAAGAAAACAATACTCCACGATCTATTCAAAAAAATAGACTCCCACATTTTTTAGTTTTTTATTTAATTTATTATAAACCTGAAAATTTTACTTCAATATTTTTTCACATATAGGAAGAAAGGAAACCAGACACTCCACGATTATCTTCTATAACCTAACTGTGGGTATCAAAACCTAACTCCATAACTTAGAAAATGTTTCCTAATGTCCCAAACGTCTATTCCTCCTTTTATTTTATTTTTCAGTCTCTTTTTTCTCTACTCAAAATACACAACTTTGCAAATATGGCTACAACCCTTCATGAAATCAGTCAAATTTCAAGCAACTCAATGCAATGAAATCTGAAAGTGACAGTCGTTCGAATGTGAAAAACTCTAGATCCTTTCAAGCCTGATATACGATAAAAAGCCAAAAAGGTCGTGATGGCGCCGGATACCACTGTCAGGCAAGCCAGCCATAATCAATTAACTTAATTACCCATTTTAGTATTTTTGAAATAAAAATTTCTTCAATGAAATAGTAAAGATAAAACTCATAGAGTAAATGATAAATATTTTTAACAAACTAAATTTCTAAATAATTCACAACCATTCCCAAAACCCGGTGTCACAAGAGCATGAGCATTTACTGGTGAATTAAAATAAAATACAATATCTGTCCAGAATACAAAATAGACAGGAAAGTATAATAACTCTGACGGAGATTCTGTTAGCTGCGGATCGTAATATAGAATGCAGCTCACCTATGTCCCCACAATTATTAACCACACCTCTGCGCCCACAAGGCCGCTATACATATATGTACCTGCACAATAAAATGTGCAGCAAGTGCAGTATGAGTACGAAAATAACATGTACCCAGTAAGTATCAAGCCTAATCTCGAAGAGGTAGAGACGAGATGGCCGACTATGACACTCACTATGGGTCAATAATATTAAATAATCATGAAAATAGAAATATTTATATCAACGTGATTCACATAATTAATAATAATTTTATTGAACAAGCAGAAGTAATTAAATTCCAATAATTCCCAGTTTATTAATTAAATTCCTTCAATTCAAATAATTTCTAATCTATTAATTAAATCCTTCAAATTCAATAAAATTTCCAATTTATCAAATAGCTTTACAAGCTGCAATTCAATTTCAATAAATTTCTAATTTATCAAATAGCTTTACAAGCAGTAATAAACTGTCCAAGTATCATATAATTATTATTATTATTAAGCACGATTTCTATCGAGGTCGTACGGCCCGATCCAGAGTTTCGTGTACACTGCCGAGGGACGTGCGGCACGATCCGTAGATGCATCTATCCTGCCGAGGTGTTCGGTCCGCTCCACAAGAAAGGAGGACATTTTCTTATGTACCTCCGGAAGGAGAGTATATTTATTATAAGATAAATTCGGGAGGAAGAATAATTTTTTTTAATAATTAATTAATTTAAACAGAAAATCAAGCATATGAGGTTTCCATCCTTTAATATCTTTATCTGAAAATTCACAATATATATATATATATATATATATATATATATATATATATATATATATATATATATATATATATATATATATATATATATATATATATATATATATATATATATATATATATATATATATATATATAAAGAATACAATTTACACAAGTAATTCATGCTTTGAGTCTTAAACTACCCGAACTTTAGCATTAATAGTAGCTACGCACGGACTCTCGTCACCTCGTGCGTACGTAGCCCCCGCAATTAGCAATAATTATTCAATTTAATCCCTATGGGGTAATTTTCCCCTCACAAGATTAGACAAGAGACTTACCTCGCTCCGAAATTTCATAGCCGGCTCCCAAGCTTTTCAAATAACTCGACCGATGCCCAACGCTCCAAAACTCGCTTTCGCTTTATTAACATTCACAAGCTTTTAATCCTCCTCTGACATTGTAACATTGAGTAAAATGCTCATACGCCACCAACAAATTGGTATCTACAATTACAATCCCAATTACAAACAAAATATGACTCAAAAATATTTATCAATATCCATTTACGGCTCTCAAGTTGGCTACAAGCCTCCAGCTCAAATCATCTAAAAGGTTCACTTACTAGCACATTCAGCTCCACTCTTATCATTCAATACCCATTTGAAGTCATCAATGATACTACATAAATTCTCCAACACCGCCAAATTACTATTCATCATCTTCCTTAACCAACATTTCCAAAACATTCAATTTGGTGATTATTTAGTTGAATACTTCCAACTAAGCTAGAAAATGATTCCATAGATTCATTGTATCCTTTAATTTCATTTCTAAGAACACTATTTATCTTTCCCTCATTTTCTCAAGAACACTATTCATGCCATGAACTAGAGTTTATGAAATCAATTATCCAACCATAACAACTTGAAACAAATATTAGAAATACTCTCACCGACTCATAAGAAATGAGTTTGAAGCATTAGTATTACCTTCTTGAAGCTTTTCCTTGAAATTCCAATATTTGGGAAATTTGGTGTTCTTGAACAACTTGAAAGATTTCTAGGGATTTCAAAGATTGAAGGATGTTAATACTAGTGGTAATAGGATGTTATTAACTTAAAATATCCAAAAAAAACTCACCTTGTATTCTTAAGTAGTCACCAAGGTTGAATCCACCATGAAAGAACCAATCCCTAGCTCAAACAAATCCCCAAAAATGGCTGCTGCCCGTGACTGCCTTATAAAGGCACAGGTGCTTCAGCGAGTTTTACCTTGCGCTGTGCAGGTTGTACCTCGTATTACAAGTTTTGCCCTGCTGCACACCTTTTACTAAAACGTCCATAAGTCCTTGTAGAAATATCCAAATGACGAACGATTAAAAGTGTTAGAAACTAGACTCGAAGATCTTTCATTTGATAGGTTGTCCACCATATAGACTTGAAGATCTTTCATTTGATAGGTTATCCACCATATAACTCTTTATATATATAGGTATGCTCGTCCAAAGTTAGGTTTTTGTGTGTACTCATTTGGAACTTTAGTCTATCAAGTAATTTCCAACTTGATTAAGACTTAGGGCTCTCCTTAGACCCTACATCACTTATAATATGACTCGTTCACTTATTAACATACGAACCTGCTGGAACCTTCAAATCCCGATTCCGGGGTCGTTTTCTTAAAATGTTGACCGAAGTCAAACTTGCCCTTGTAAGGCTAACTTAAGGAATCAAGTGTTCCAATTTCAACCCAAACACTTCCAAATCTCGAACCAACCATCTCCGGAAGTCATAAATCATTAAAAACACATTCGGAGAATTTTATTTAGGGGAACGGGGTTCTAAAAGTCAAAACGACCGATTGGGTCGTTACATTCTCTCCCACTTAAATATACGTTCGTCCTCGAACGTGATAAGGAGTGTGCCAGAGTTATCCAAAATCACTGTTTAACACTTCGAGCACCTACCCGTGCTACCACAACCAATTGAGCATATTAGCTCGAGCCAAATCTGAAAATTCTCCCCTTTATTTAGGCAAATAAGCCTTAGAGCCAAATTCTAACATCCAGAATTCTCTACCATGCCTGTTTCCAGCCTATGAATGTCGTATCAATCACTATACGATGCACCAATACGGGATTGCATACCTTTGTTGAATTTAGACCATGCACTGCATCATTCACATGACTATAATAACTTTCTCTGATAACAATAGCCAAAATTCCACGAATCTGATGTTCACAACACACCTCATGATACATATAAGTCCTGTTCCAACTCTTGAAATGCTTCCACGATGGAAGAAATGTGTAGAAATTCATAACCAACTGCTGAGTCAACCATTGCCTCGTTATAACCAAATAATGGTATTTGCTCTTTATTACACTCCATATAATCCGATCGCACTGATCCCAAATCCAATAATCTCGTCTCTCCAAGTATAAGTTGCTCGGGTAATAAACCACCTCAGACACAATCAAAAAGCCTCATATGATGCCACGATGAGCTAATAAGCTACGAACTCGATTGCGATACATAAGAAAAATGAACTCTGGAAAGGATTACTCAACCCACGTGACTAATTAGACAACTGAAAAGGTGTCATGAACCTTCCTCAGAAAATGGGACACAAACACACAAAATAGAATATAGGGGATTGTACTCAACATCACACTGTTACGACGTGCAATCCGATCCACACATGATACTGTTGCGGCGTGCAACCCGATCCAAACAACATACCCATGGCGGCGTGCCACCCGATTCGCACAAAAAGAATCTATAAGAAAATACTGACCGAGCTAAAATGCTCATTACTACAAAATATCCGAATATCGGACACAAGCACGCTCAGGGCATAATATCATCCCTGGAAGGACCGACAGCGCCATACGCTACAAAACTCAAGCACAACTAAGGTGCGATATATGATCTGAATCTTGAGAGCCATCCTGCTCACATAACACCATCGCTATGCGAAACCTCAACACATAAGAAAATTATCAAACCGTTTCGCAACTCACACGGCACAATATAGTATTACATGAAATAACCGACGACGAAACGACATCCAACGTCTGAATACTCCTCCATAGGGAGCGGTTATGCTGAAATGAACACATCCGGCTTGATATAGAGCCCATATTCATATTCAAATCCATCCACAGACCTCAAGCCGATTCTGATCGCACCGTACTAGGCTAATAACCTTTCAAGGATCCATAATAACCCTTTTTCCAATAACCCACAAAAATAGCCATCATAATCGGAACAACTTCCATAGTCCACAACCAAGTGAACAGAGCGCCCCTCGAATCAACGATATTACAACAATCTTCATACTTGGTTTCAATCTTCACTTAATCAAGTGACTACATGTCACTCTTACACGATATTTTCGTGAGACACGCTCCCACGACCTTTCGCACCAGGTAACAAGTCTGCACATCCATGCTACCGGTTACACTAATGTTGTAAAGCATATCAAAAATCCACAAATCAATACACAAGGTCTCTTACACCTGACATCGACCTTTGATGATGCCAAAAACAATACAATCTTACTTTAAACATTTAAATCCCTTTCCTGCTCATCCGAGCTCATGACATCCTTGTCAACACTGAACCGAAATCTTAAATCCTCAACTTTCGAATCCCATGCTACTTAGTGTACTTAACCCCGCCAATGCGCAGGAGTACAAGAATTCCATCATAACTCCCGAACTACTAATAGATAAACATTTCATCATATAGAAACCTTCTTCTTAACTCATTTCAAGAGAACTATTGTAACACGTGACTGAATTCCCATATCCGTAGAAAATACAGGCCTCAAGTAGTGGTCTAAACCACCATAACTCTTCTGGGATCCCTCTACACATAACATGTCATAATACTTGAATTCCTCCAAACAAAATCAATTACGGCAGCCATCAAGCCTCGCACGTACCGCCACAATTCACATGCATAATTCAATGCCCTGAAGAAACTGATCATTGCCACCATCGTGCCGATTCAACCATTATTAGCCGATCCGTCTTTTCTCAATTTACTCTCAGCTTGCCTTAGAAATAATAATAACTCCATTCATTACATCACGAATACAAATCCACACTCATCCCAAGTGACCTTATTTCACGAGACCACGCTATTTCAAAACCCACTAATTATCTCATATCCCTTCTTGTGCGCACTTTTTACATCTTCAACTGGTACACCCATTCTGATATTTCTTTTATGAATCCGAAATTATTTTCTTCCGTTTTTCCAATGCTACACCACAACTTGAAGATAACGTAGAGTACTCCAAACCCCGTTTCATAATCTGCTACAAAAGCTCGATACTCAACCATACTATATACTCAAGATCCTTAGACACCACACTTTAAATTTTTGAACCCGCTAAGACCGTTATTGAGAGTCACTTGCTCTGACTTGTTCCCAAACATGATCAATTCCAAGGCCCTGCTAGCACATGGACACTTTATCAAGGAAACATCCGGCTGTCTCACTTTCATGTGCATTACATCTACACGAAGCATAAACTCTGAGTCTTCCAAAAACCTGGATACGAATTGATAAGGTCAAATATGGAACACATTCCCCAAATCCTTTGCTCAAATTACCACTGATGTTTTCTTTCCTTAGTTACAATGACCCACCAATACACTGATAACCAGAAAATCACACAACTTGACACTACGCAATCCAATCATAGGCGATGAGGCTCTCCCACTTAGCTTGAAGCTACAATTACAAAATTCTGGAATCTACCGAGATTCTTTCTTCATCGTTGACATGATCCTGCACACGCAACTCGCCAAATTTTCTCGAAATCCTTCTATTAACCTTTAATAAACACTCTGAACCACTAGCTACATTTACATATTAAATCTCTTACCGGGTAGCCAGTAGAATTCTTCGCAGAAGCTTCGTCAACACCACGCGACTGCGAACCTGCTCACAGGAGATAACCCACCTGTGGAAATTACATGCCGACATATTCCAACGTCGCTGCACTGGGTGCAATTACTACGAAATCAGTAGATCATCCTGAGTCCGAGCTCATTCACCAGCTGCACCAGTCCGTTTACTCCTCATGGACGTCAACTAAAGGTGCGACAATACATTCCAATCCAAAGTCATGTTGTATCCTTCTTCATATCAAGCAACTCCCTCCTGTTGTATCCAATCTTCCTCAATATAGCAGCCAATATTCTAAATTAAGTCCGTAGACATAGTCACTGTCCATTTTACATCCCAAATCACTAAAAATGTTCCTCAAGACATGTAATCATCCTACCATGTAACCTATGTGCTACTTTTCCATTCTCCCACTTTGGTCAAACCCTTCTCCTTTAAGCAACTACTCGACTTCTGTTTTCTTACACTTGGCCTTTTCGGAACCTAACCACCGCAAGGCACCTTCCACATGTCCTTCCTCATCCTTCGCTGCCCAGTTGTTGCCTTAACTCAAAATCCATCTCTGTAGCACTTGAACCAATAGCTCGTTACCAGCTTTAAACATTTCTGACGATCATCCTTCTCGAGACATCAATACTAGAAATGCTGCTTCGATCCTGAATTACTGCATACTGCGATCTCTAACGACTGCTTCCCCCATACCAATTCCTAACACCCCGTCGTGAAGGCGAGTTGAAGAAAACCATAACACTGGCGAACCTTAATGCATTTTACAAGGCGATGACACCACATCAAAATTGAGAACTCTACCACACTCGAAAATATCAAGCTTCGTTACTCCATCAACCCCAAACCTGAACATTCGTAGTCCGATTGCCTTTTCTCCGCTGGAATTAAAACATGGAACCTCTGAATCATGTACTGAGAAAACCTTCCTTCAAGTCGTTTACTGCCCTGACACATAGACGAGCATTTTTCCATTTCATAAACACTATGCGATAACAACGCACGAATCGTCATAACAATCAATGCCAATTCTCAAACCTTAGGTAGTACTGATACTTAATTTGAAATGATAGAGCGGCCTTTCGCAAGGCGATGATAATAGCCCAATTAATTACACAAGGAGAAGTATCTTGTACTACATCTGTAGTATCATTAAAATTTTCCTCGATCCTCAATGTATAACAAGCGCTTCACCTCGCATAAGATTGAATAGGAAGAAAATGTAGGCATAAGCCTCAAAGGAATCGAATCGCACGATGAGGAATCAAAAAGGAAGTATTCCTAATAGCCCTGTAGCCTCTCGAAGATAAGCACAGACCTCTCCGTACCGATCCGCAAGACTCTACTAGACTTGCTCATGACTCGTGAGACCTAAGTGAACCTAGTGCTATGATACCATGTTGTCACGACCCAAAATCCAAAAAGATCGTGATGGCGCCGGACACCACTGTCAGGCAAGCCAACCATAATCAATTAACTTAATTACCCATTTTAGTGTTTTTGAAATAAAAATTTATTCAATGAAATAGTAAAGGTAAAACTCATAGAGTAAATGATAAATATTTTTAAAAAATTAAATTTCTAAACAATTCACAACCATTCCCAAAACCCGGTGTCACAAGAGCATGACCATTTACTAGTGAAATTAAAATAAAATACAGCATCTTTCTAGAATACAAAATAGACAGGAAAGTATAATAACTCTGACGGAGATTATGTTAGCTGCGGATCGTAATATAGAATGCAGCTCACCTATGTCCCCACAATTATTAACCACACCTCTGCGCCCACAAGGCCGCTATACATATATGTACCTGCACAATAAAATGTGCAGCAAGTGCAGTATGAGTACGAAAACAATGTGTACCCAGTAAGTATCAAGCCTAATCTCGAAGAGGTGGAGACGAGATGGCTGGCTATGACACTCACTATGGGTCAATAATATTATATAATCATAAAAATAGAAATATTTATATCAACATGATTCACATAATTAACAATAATTTTATTGAACCAGCAGAAGTAATTAAATTCCTTGAATTCCAATAATTCTCAGTATATTAATTAAATTCCTTCAATTCAAATAATTTCTAATCTATTAATTAAATCCTTCAAATTCAATAAAAATTCCAATTTATCAAATAACTTTACAAGCTGCAATTCAATTTCAATAAATTTTCAATTTATCAAATAGCTTTACAAGCTGTAATAAACTGTCCAAGTATCGTGTAATTATTATTATTAAGCACGATTTCTACCGAGGTCGTACGGCCCGATCCAGAGTTTCGTGTACACTGTCGAGGGACGTGCGGCACGATCCATAGATGCATCTATCATGCCGAGGCGTTCGGCCCGCTCCACAAGAAAGGAGGATATTTTTTTATGTACCTCCGGAAGGAGAGTATATTTATTATAAGATAAATTCGGGAGGAAGAATAATTTTTTTTAATAATTAATTAATTTAAACAGAAAATCAAGCATATGAGGTTTCCATCCTTTAATATCTTTATCTGAAAATTCACAATATATTCACATATATATCAATTAATATTAATTAAACAAAGAATACAATTTACACAAGTAATTCATGCTTTGAATCCTAAACTACCTGGACTTTAGCATTAATAGTAGCTACGCACGGCCTCAACTACCCGGACGTTAGCATTAATAGTAGCTACGCACGGACTCTCGTCACCTCGTGCGTACGTAGCCCCCGCAATTAGCAACAATTATTCAATTTAATCCCTATGGGATAATTTTCCCCTCACAAGATTAGACAAGAGACTTACCTCGCTCCGAAGTTTCATAGCTGGCTCCCAAGCTTTTCAAATAACTCGACCGATGCCCAACGCTCCAAAACTCGCTTTCGCTTTATTAACATTCACAAGCTTTTAATCCTCCTCTAACATAGTAACATTGAGTAAAATGCTCATACGCCACCAACAAATTGGTATCTACAATTACAATCCCAATTACAATCAAAATATGACTCAAAAATATTTATCAATATCCATTTACGGCTCTCAAGTTGGCTACAAGCCTCCAGCTCAAATCGTCTAATAGGTTCACTTACTAGCACATTCAGCTCCACTCTTATCATTCAATACCCATTTGAAGTCATCAATGATACTACATAAATTCTCCAACATCGCCAAATTACTATTCATCGTCTTCCTTAACCAACACTTCCAAAACATTCAATTTGGTGATTACTTAGTTGAATACTTCCAACTAAGCTAGAAAATGATTTCATAGATTCATTGCATCCTTTAATTTCATTTCTAAGAACACTATTTATCTTTCCCTCATTTTCTCAAGAACACTATTCATGCCATGAACTAGAGTTTATGAAATCAATTATCCAACCATAACAACTTGAAACAAATATTAGAAATACTCTCACCGACTAATAAGAAATGAGTTTGAAGCATTAGTATTACCTTCTTGAAGCTTTTCCTTGAAATTCCAATATTTGAAAAATTTGGTGTTCTTGAACAACTTGAAAGATTTCTAGGGATTTTAAAGATTGAAGGATGTTAATACTAGTGGTAATAGGATGTTATTAACTTAAAATATCCACACAAAAAAACTCACCTTGTATTCTTAAGTAGTCCCCAAGATCGAATCCACCATGAAAGAACCAATCCCTAGCTCAAACAAATCCCCAAAAATGGCTGCTTCCCGTGACTGCCTTATAAAGGCACAGGTGCTTCAGCGAGTTGTACCTTGCGCTGTGCAGGTTGTACCTCCTATTACAAGTTTTGCCCTGCTGCACACCTTTTACTAAAACGTCCATAAGTCCTTGTAGAAATATCCAAATGACGAACGGTTAAAAGCTTTAGAAACTAGACTCGAAGATCTTTCATTTGATAAGTTGTCCACCATATAACTCCTTATATATATATATATATATATATATATATATATATATATATATATATATATATATATATATATATATATATATATATATATATATATAGGCATGCTCGTCCAAAGTTAGGTTTTTGTGTGTACTCATTTGGAACTTTAGTCTATCAAGTAATTTCCAACTTGATTAAGACTTAGGGCTCTCCTTAGACCCTACATCACTTATAATATGACTCGTTCACTTATTAATATACGAACCTGCTGGAACCTTCTAATCCCGATTTCGGGGTCGTTTTCTTAAAATGTTGATCGAAGTCAAACTTACCCTTGTAAGGCTAACTTAAGAAACCAAGTATTTCGATTTCAACCTAAACACTTCCAAATCCCGAATCAACCATCCCCGGAAGTCATAAATCATTAAAAATACATTCGGGGAGTTTTATTTAGGGGAACGGGGTTCTAAAAATCAAAATGACCGGTTGGGTCGTTACAATACAAGATTTATTTATATATAAAAGGAGAAGAAAATACATGATATTATGCCAAGTGTCACCACGAAATATCAACACGTGTCATGTTTTAAGACAAAACTCCAATAAATTTGGAGATTAAAAAAAAATCAAAAAAAATTGAAATAGAAAAGAACTTACAAAATTTCAAAGAATTAACAAATTCAGTTATTCACAACATGGAGTCCCATGTTTTTAGGCACACATTTTTTAAAACTGAAAAGTAAAAAGAAAATACTCTAATTCCAAAAATGAACTCCCACATTTTTTCCTAAGTTTTTTGTTTAATTTATTATAAATAAAAATTCGATAATTTGTTTTTACATAGAAATAGTAATAAATAAAAGAAAAAAACACTCCACGGTCCATTAAAAAAATGGACTCCCACATTTTTTAGTTTTTTATTTAATTTATTATAAACTTGAAAATTTTATTTCAATATTTTTTCACATACAAATAGGAAGAAAGGAAAACCAGACACTCCATGATTGTCTTCTATAACCTAACTGTGGGTATCAAAACCTAACCCCATAACTTAGAAACTGTCTCCTAATGTCCCTAACGTCTATTCCTCCTTTTATTTTATTTTTCAGTCCATTTTTTCTCTGCTCAAAATGCACAACTTCGCAAATATGGCTACAACCCTTCATAAAATCAGTCAAATTTCAAGCAACTCGATGCAATGAAATCTGAAAATGACAGTCGTTCGAATGTGAAAAATTCCGGATCCTTTCAAGTCTGATATACCATATTTCATAGAGTTGACTTTACAAGATCTATTTATATATAAAAGGAGAAGCAAATCCATGATATTATGCCAAGTGTCATCACGAAATATCAACACGTGTCATGTTTTAAGACAAAACTCTAATAAATTTGGAGATTCAAAAAAAAATCAAAAAAAATTGAAATAGAAAAAAAATACAAATTTTTAAAGAATTATCAAATTCAGTTATTTACATCATGGAGTCATATGTTTTTAGGCACACATTTTTTAAAACTGAAAAGTAAAACAAAAATACTCGAATTCCAAAAATTGGACTCCCACGTTTTTTCCTAAGTTTTTTGTTTAATTTATTATAAATAAAAATTCGATAATTTGTTTTTACATAGAAATAGTAATAAATAAAAGGAAAAAAACACTCCACGGTCTATTCATAAAAAATGGACTCCCACATTTTTTAGTTTTTTATTTAATTGATTATAAACCTGAAAATTTTACTTCAATTTCTTTTCACATACAAATAGGAAGAAAGGAAAAACAAACACTCCACGATTGTCTTCTATAACCTAACCGTGGGTATCAAAACCTTTCTCCATAACTTAGAAACTGTCTCCTAATGTCCCAAGTGTCTGTTCCTCCTTTTATTTTATTTTCAGTCCCTTTTTTCTCTGCACAAAATACACAACTTTGCAAATATGGCTACAACCCTTCATGAAATCAGTCAAATTTTAAGCAACTCGATGCAATGGAATATGAAAGTGACAGTCGTTCGAATGTGGAAAATTCCGGATCCTTTCAAGCCTGATATACCATATTTCATAGAGTTGACTTTACAAGATCTATTTATATATAAAAGGAGAAGTAAATCCATGATATTATGCCAAGTGTCACCACGAAATATCAACACGTGTCATGTTTTAAGACAAAACTCTAATAAATTTGGAGATTCAAAAAAAATTGAAATAGAAAAAACTTACAAATTTTTAAAGAATTATCAAATTCAGTTATTCATATCATGGAGTCACATGTTTTTAGGTACACATTTTTTAAAACTGAAAAGTAAAAAAAAAATACTCTAATTCCAAAAATTGGACTCCCACGTTTTTTCCTAAGTTTTTTGTTTAATTTATTATAAATAAAAATTCGATAATTTGTTTTTACATAGAAATAGTAATAAATAAAAGAAAAAAACACTCCACGGTCTATTAAAAAAATGGACTCCCACATTTTTTAATTTTTTATTTAATTTATTATAAACCTGAAAATTTTACTTCAATTTCTTTTCACATACAAATAGGAAAAAAGGAAAAACAAACACTCCACGATTGTCTTCTATAGCCTAACTGTGGGTATCAAACCTAACTCCATAACTTAGAAACTGTCTCCTAATGTCATAAACGTCTGTTCCTCCTTTTATTTTATTTTTCAGTCCCTTTTTTCTCTGTTCAAAATACACAACTTTGCAAATATGGCTACAACCCTTCATGAAATCAGTCAAATTTCAAGCAAGTCGATACAATGGAATCTGCAAGTGACATTCGTTCGAATGTGAAAAATTCCGGATCCTTTCAAGCCTAATATACCATATTTCATAGAGCTGACTTTACAAGATGAAAAGGTAACATATTCAACTTTCATATAGTTATTAAGTAATTCCTCTTCTCTGCCGCTTTACTTCATAAATTTTTCAAATTTTTCAAAAACATGAAGATGTACTAATGAAACTATTATATATAGTACCTGTTTTGCTCTTTCATGTTAATAATATTCTGATTATTTTTCGTTCACAAAGATAATCCAAAAAAAAAATGTTGTTACATGATTTTTCAATTTTAAGGTTATTGACTTATTGTTAAAGAACAGGATTTCGGCAACCGGATTTTCTTGGTTCTTTAATATCTCATGCATCACTTATTCTCGAAAAATTACTACTTATCGTAGCGGCTGGTAGGCAACATGCTGCGAAAATCATATATGACTTATGGAACTAGACAATTTTGTCATTTGTTTATTAGTTGTAGTTTGAATTGTTAGTAGGAGACTCTATTTGTGGAGTGATATTTGGAGGGAAAAAAAATAGTAGTTTCAGATTTTGTTTATGCAATTTTATGTCACGAGGCTTATTAATACATTTTCTTCACAATTTGGATCTGAACAAATGTTTTGGATTGTGGGGTTTTAGATATATAGCAGCAGTTGGTAGGAGGCTCTGTTTGTGGAGTGATTTTTGGAAAGAAATAGTGGTTTCAGATTTTGTTCATGCAATTTCATGTCACAAGGCTTATTGCACGATGCTCTTACTTAACTTGCTAAGTCTGATATGAATTTTTTTGCTCCACCTAGCCTCAAAGTTCTAAGAAGTTTCTCCCGCCATTTATATAAATTGTTATTTCATTGATATGGAACGAACCATAGCAATTAGTATAGTTCACCTATAATGAATCTTTGTACTTAATAACATTTATTATGTTCAAAGTAAATCTCTGACAGATATTATATATAGTCGTGTCACATATCAATATGATACATCCTAATAATGAATGTACCTTTCTAGGGTAAACCAAATATTTTGTTAGATGATTTTTCAATTTTAAGGTTATTCTAATTAAGGAACATAATTTCGGCAATCGGATTTTCTTGGCTCTTTAATATATGATGCATCACTATATTTTGGAAAGCCTACTACTTATCGTAGCCGGTAGGCAGTACATGCTGCGAAAATTATATATGACTTCCCGTCAAGTCGTCAAGTTATTGACATGAGGTATATATACCAATCCAACCATGTCCTTCATCTGAGATGCTGCACATTTTATTTAAGTCTAAATAGATACTGACATTGGAACCATAATTTTAAATAACTCCAAATAGGCAAAGTACAATCATACATAGTATCACTGTAGAAGCTTTCATTGATTATCACTTCACCAATAAGCTTATTTAAGCAAGTATGAGTGTGTTGAACATTCAGAGATATTCAGAGGATGCATGAGTGTGCGGAACATGGAATTGTCATTTGTTCATTAGTTGTAGTTTGAATTGTTAGTACGAGACTCTATTTGTGGAGTGATTTTTTTGTAGTATTAACACATTTGTGGAATTGTCATGTTACGAGGCTTATTGCACGATTCTCTTACTTAACTTGCTAAGACTGATATAAAATTTCTTTGTTCCCCATAGCCTCAAAGGTCTAAGAAGTTGCTCCAGTCATTTATATAAATTGTTATTTCATTGATATGTAACGACCGTAGCGATTAGTATAGTTCACCTATAGTGAATCTTTGTACTTAATAACATCCATTATGTTCAAAGTAAATTTCTGGCAAATATTATATATGGTCGTCTCACGTAGCAATGTGGTACATCCTAATAATGAATGTACCTTTCTAGGGTTATCGTATACATGCCTCAATCAGGAAGTATGTAATTAAGTTCTTTAGGACCAAGATACAAGAACTCGGCTTATATCGCATGAACTACTTTATTGTCGGGCCAAATAACTTGAAATTAAAGACTACGACACACAATCTGATGCTGACATTTACACAGAGGACAGTTGTTGAGGAAACAACTGATTCTTCATTTCATATGAAAATATTTATCCTTCGTCCTTTTGACAAGCTAACAAATCAATATCATGTCGATGAGGCAGAATTATTCGGTCTTCTCTTCCGTTTTATTTTAATATTAGGTTTTGTAAACTTTGCGACTAACTTTTATATTTGTAGATGTGATTGGCCAGGTTGTGACCTATGAAACTATCCAGACCTACAAGCAAGGAGATAACAAAAGTGTCTTTATGAATGTTGAACTCGAAGATGAGCAGTAAGTCATTTACAAATGCAAACTATACTTTTACAATATAACTACATATATTTTCTTTATGAACATTTACCTTGAAACATATAGGAGGTTTCGGCAACCTTATGGGGAGAACTTGTGGATGAAATTCAGCCTCACTTGAATGGATCTATAGATGAACCTTTGACTGTTGTTTTACAACTTATGAAATCTCAAAATTTTCGAGGTTTGCATATTTTACATCTACATTTGAAATTTAGTTTCAGAAAATTTTATAATTTCAAATTTTTTATTTATTTTATACATAGGTAACTATTCGGTGCGTAAATGTTGGTACGCTTCAAAACTATGGATAAATTCTACTTAGCCGCAATCTATTGAGTTTAAATCTAGGTTTGTAAGGGTATAAATGTTGTATTTGTTTGTGCAATTCACTTTATACATACTTTTTACTGCATATATTGTACAACAGTTAAAGGAACTCTTTTAGGAGACATGACAGACGCAGTTAATATCAGCAACAATAATAAAAAGAAAATATCAACAATTTTTTCGGTCTTCAATTGGTAGATATATTTGTAGATTCTACCATCATGCATAGGCTTAAAGAGCAGTATATAGATTTCATTTAAATAATAATATATCTTGGTGTAGTGAACTCTGAAAGTTATATCTGTTTATGTTGTTTTAGCAGTTGCTAAGAAGCTTAGTTTCGTAGTTGTAGCTTTTCCAACCTTAATTAAAGATTTTAGGCGCTTGACAATAAATGTTAGATGTAATAGGCAGGAAAAACAAAAGTGAAGAAAGCAAACTTATAGGTAACATGTTTGTTAGTCAGTGACAACGATGCAGACAATGTTGTCATTCTTGCTATACCGTTTCCAAGAGATGTCAAAAGTTAACAAATGCATAGAGCATGCTGGGCACCTTCAGAGCACCCACACAAAAAATATGCATGAGACTAACATTTTGTTCAGTATTCCTGAAGTAGTTGGTAAGACTTATATGATATTTCTTGGTTCCCGTAGCCTAAAGGGTCTAAGAAGTTGCTCCACTCATTCAAAGTCTTCATAAACTGCAGTTCTTCATAACTCTAATTTTGAACAACATTACAGGTTATCTGGTTCATATTTATGAAGGATGTAACTTCTAAAAGACAATAAAACCCTCCTCCTTTGTCCGGGCTTGGGACCGGCTGTGTTACACGAGAATTCAAACACAGGCGGAGTTAAAAACTTAATATTTTTTTTTGTTCTTGAGGTTGGGAGTAGCATGACCTGCCATCACATTGCGATCATTGACAAGTCACCTTAGCACAGCCGGTCATCTTGAAGAGCTGAACTAAAGATTGAAGTATATGTGACAAGCCTCCATATATTGGATTTGATTTGCAAAGACGAATGCACTCCTTGAAAAAATATTCAGAATCTCAGATGTTCCATAGAAGGGCATTGGATCAGGCCGGATCAACTGAAATGTAGCTAGTTCTCTGTCTTCAGAATGTGCGAGGGGCATAAGAGGATCAAGTCCAATGAAAGCGTACTGCTAAAATATAATACATGTACATGAATTAGGTATCACCTGCCCCAGCTATGAGTGAGAATGGATATTTTGAAAAAGTCATTCAAAGGCCTCAATCGTCGACTTTCAATTAAGCAACCAAGTTCCTGGTTTAACAGTAGAAATATAGTCCTCAAGTAATTGGAGGAACGAATGGGTGCAGAAGGCTTAGCATTCAATCGGATATGGATTTAACATTTTAGCTCATACGCTGCCTCTGTTGTGGTGGACTCATATCCCATTGTCCCAGATAATATACATGGTGTGTCCAAGTTCAATCCGTTGGCAATGCATGTAAGAAAGTTGCCTTATTCGTTTATTATTTTGTTAGACCGTAGTCAAATGCAGATGGCTGTTTCAGCATACATCACCCTCGAACCAAAACAGGGACTCATCCTTATTCAGTCTAGTGAGGGTCCAAAAGGCTTACTCACGTACGACCCTTGGGGAACCACAATCACGTACACTCATTTCTGTCCCTTGCCAATTTATTGATCTATATTATCAACTCTATATCCAATCACGAGGCGCCAACATCCAATCTAAAATCAAAACCTTCTTCAGACTGTAGCGGATAATAAAGCAGGGCAGATTTCTACTTCACCCACGTCAATGACTAAAACAATTGCAGCACTAAACCATCACGTAGACTTGGGGTTGAGAGAGTGCAAAGTGTATGTAATAACCTCCAACAGATCGCCGGCATACAAAAAAAAGGAGTTCACGTCTGAATACACTGCACTCCTATAGAACAAACTGAGATTAAGAAATTAAAATGTAAGTAGATGTTTGAAGAAAAATCATTTTTTGCTCAAAAATCAGAAAAAGGAAGAAGACTTGACACAAATATCTCCAGTAAATTCAACCAGTCAAGAACAACCCGTGTGACTAAAACCTCATATGTAATAGAAAAATGCACCCAACAGTAAAAAAAAATCAATTAATCAGTTGGCATATAGCAGATTCCCTATTAAAAGCCAAAGTTAGAAACTCATAGCCAAAGTTAAAAATTCAAAGCATCAAGAAGACATGCAGATCCTAGTATTAAACCAGTAAGGATATAGCATCAAAGAACAACAAATGTAGCCAAATCAGCACAAACAAAAAAATCAGCCCATCAATAAAAAACACCCTTCGACCTCTCATATTTTCAAAATGCTTAGTCACCTCATATCACACATCATTAAAAGCTTAAACAACAATAATAATTATGCCTCAGTCCCAAACAAGTTGCGCATCAAAAAGCCTAAAGCATAAAAAATTATGTTAAATCGATTGAAGCCCTTAATTGAAACCTCCAAGTAGAATTCTTCCACCAAGCTAAATTGTACCAAACATCAAGAACAACACAGCCTCATTGTTCATCCTAATTCATGACAGCCCATAACTAAAAGCACCCCATCAAAATCTCCAGTTTTTCTATTCCCATCAGATTCTTCAATTTCATCACATCACAGCCTAAAAAATCAAGAACTATTAATATAAATCCTTCTAGCCCTTAATCGGTTATTCTAATGTAGCTCCATGATGACACCCCAACTGATTCCTCCTATTATGAGAATTCTTAATATAAACAGATCTAATCTTAACATGTCAAAAGCCCAAAAAATCAAAAATCTATCTAGACACTTTTTAAGCCTATAATAATAGTGTAGCATCAATCTAAACATCCTCAGATGGTTTTTCTTATTAGCCTAAAAATCTCTCGTCTAAACTGATCACATCTTAAGTATATATCTCTAAGTCATAAAGATATAGTAACACATAGCACAACTAAAAACATATAAAGCAAGAAACCAATTAAAGTACTTTTTTTTTTCTTTTTCTGTTTTTTTTTCTAATGCTTTGAAACGAATTACTAAAAACACATAAGCACAACTAAAAACACATAAAGCAAGAAACCAATTAAAGTAGTACTTTTTTTTTCTTTTTCTGTTTTTTTTTTCTTTCTTTGAAACGAATTACTAAGAAAACACATAAGCACAACTAAAAACACATAAAGCAAGAAACCAATTAAAGAACTTTTTTTTCTTTTTCTGTTTTTTTTTCTAATGCTTTGAAACGAATTACTAAGAAAACACATAAGCACAACTAAAAACACATAAAGCAAGAAATCAATTAAAGAACTTTTTTTTCTTTTTCTGTTTTTTTTTCTAATGCTTTGAAACGAATTACTAAGAAAACACATAAGCACAACTAAAAACACATAAAGCAAGAAACCAATTAAAGTAGTACTTTTTTTTTCTTTCTTTGATTTTTTCTAATGCTTTGAAACGAATTACTAAGAAAACACATAAGCACAACTAAAAACACATAAAACAAGAAACCAATTAAAGAACTTTTTTTTCTTTTTCTGTTTTTTTTTTCTAATGCTTTGAAACGAATTACTAAGAAAACACATAAGCACAACTAAAAACACATAAAACAAGAAACCAATTAAAGAACTTTTTTTTCTTTTTCTGTTTTTTTTTCTAATGCTTTGAAACGAATTACTAAGAAAACACATAAGCACAACTAAAAACACATAAAACAAGAAACCAATTAAAGAACTTTTTTTTCTTTTTCTGTTTTTTTTTCTAATGCTTTGAAACGAATTACTAAGAAAATACATAAGCACAACTAAAAACACATAAAGCAAGAAATCAATTAAAGAACTTTTTTTTCTTTTTCTGTTTTTTTTTTTCTTTCTTTGAACCGAATTACTAAGAAAACACATAAGCACAACTAAAAACACATAAAGCAAGCTCTGTCATGTCATCATTCTTCCACCAAGCTAAAATGTACCAAACATCAAAAACAACACAGCCTCATTGTTCAACCTAATTCATGACAGCCCATAACTAAAAGCACCCCATCAAAATCTCCAGTTTTTCTATTCCCATCAGATTCTTCAATTTCATCACATCACAGCCTAAAAAATCAAGAACTATTAATATAAATCCTTCTAGCCCTTAATCAGTTATTCTAATGTAGCTCCATGATGACACCCCAACTGATTCCTCCTATTATGAGAATTTTTAATATAAACAGATCTGATCTTAACATGTCAAAAGCCCAAAAAATCAAAAACTATCTAGACACTTTTTAAGCCTATAATAGTGTAGCATCAATCTAAACATCCTCGAATGATTTTTCTTATTAGCCTAAAAATCTCTCGTCTAAATTGATCACATCTTAAGTATATATCTCTAAGCCATAAAGATATAGTAACACATAAGCACAACTAAAAACATATAAAGCAAGAAACCAATTAAAGAACTTTTTTTTTTCTGCTTTTTTTTCTAATGCTTTGAAACGAATTACTAAGAAAACACATAAGCACACCTAAAAATACATAAAGCAAGAAACCAAATAAAGAACTTTTTTTTTTCTTTTTCTGTTTTTTTTTTTCTAATGTTTTGAAACGAATTACTAAGAAAACACATAAGAACAACTAAAAACACATAAAGCAAGAAACCAATTAAAGAACTTTTTTTTTTCTTTTTCTGTTTTTTTTCTTTCTTTGAACCGAATTACTAAGAAAACACATAAGCACAACTAATCTTTTTCTGTTTTTTTTTCTTTCTTTGAAACGAATTACTAAGAAAACACATAAGCACGACTAAAAACACATAAAGCACGAATTGGAAAAATGAAACGAAATTACGAATTGGAAAAATTAAACGGACTACTGAAGATAACACATAAAGAACACGACAGAACGAACGATCTAGAAAAAAAACAATGATTTAAGAAGTAAAAACAATGCAAGAAACGAAAAAAACACACAAAGAGCAACTAAAAACACATAAAAAAAAGGAAGTAGAAGAACACAAATTAAGAACATATGCAAGAAAACATGAAAGAAAGGATCGGAATAACAATCAAGGTAAGAAAGAGAAAGGATACCAATAACTTGTTGCGCCACCGGTCATGATCAAGAAATCTCTCTCAGCCTGCAGATTATCGTCAAAGTCGACGGTCCTTTTGATTTTATCAATAGCGAACCGGGCCGCCATTCGTTCTCTCTTCCGCTGAGACTTTGCTAACGCTTCTTGGAACCGCTTCTCCCACAGGTCAGTTTTCTTCTCTTTTTCATCCAACTCTTGTTGCTGGGATTTCAATATCAAATCAGCGTAGCGTTGCTTAAGCATCGCTGCCCGAAGCTTTTTGTTGTCGTCCTTTTCCAACTCCTTTTTAGCATCAAAGTTCGTAATCGAGATCTTCCTCTTTCTGCCGCCGCAGCCCATAATATTCCCTGTAACTTGGTCTGGCTGACAAGTATAAACCAACACCATAGCTAAAGATTATGAATGGTTAATGAATTATGAAAGGTAATCAATGATTTAGTACTACTTATATAGACAAGGGTGTGAAGCCCTTGCCCCAAATAATTAAGGCCCAGCACTACTATACTCCATAATTTATATTAATATAATTATTAATAACACAAGTTTTAAATTTTAATATTTGGTAGAAGTAAGTTAATTTTTCTCATTAAATAATATATTTACCTTCTAATCAATTTTATTTTTCTTCCTTTATGTATAGCCTTTTTTCATTGTTCTCACGATTTTACTTTCTAATTTCAACTCAAATTCTCTAAGTTAACTATTCCTTTTTGTCATATTTGATTGATCCACACACCATAAAACAAGTTCTTTGTGTCTATTCTTTTTTAACTAAGAAATTCCTGAGACAAATGTCGCAAGGTTCAAAACACGATGGATAATAGAATCACCCTTTACCATTTTCACTTTAGGGAAGAATTCAATACCACATGACGTGCGCCTAACTCATACATCACTAGTTAATTTATCCGCGCGAAAGTAATTAAAATTTGTCTAAATAGTTACTCCCACCGGTCCATTTTAAGTTATTTTTTGGCCTTTTTTGTGGCCCATAATATTTGATTTTTTCAAATATCAAGAAAGAATTAATTTCTTTTTTCCAAAGTTGCCTTTGGAGTATAGTGTCTAGGAGTATTTGTTGTATTTTCAATGAACAAATTAAGATTAATATGGACAATTATATTGTTAATTAATGCTAAAAGATAATTTCTTAATATGTGTGAAAACAGCCAAAAAATTACTTAAAGCGAACCGGAGGAAGTATGTTGTAATTTATAATTAAGAAGATCAATCTTTTACATATCAAATAAGTGGATTAAAATTATTCACAAAGAATTCAAAAGTATTGAGTAAATAATATAATACTTGTATTTTGATATTTTCTTCCCCGTAACTTTCTCTGTAGCTTGGTCTGGCTGACAAGTATAAACCAACACCATAGCTAAAGATTATGAAAGATAATGAATGATTTAGTACTACTTATATAGACAAGGGGTTAGGCAAGTGAAGCCCTTGTCCCAAATAATTAAGGCCCCAAATATAAGAAGCACTACTATAATATATAATTCATAATTTATATTAATATAATTATAAATAACAGATTTTAAATTTTAATTTTTAATATTTGATAGGCGTAAGTTAATTGGATAAATTTTTCTCATTAAATAATATATTTACCTTCTAATCAATTTTATTTTTCTTCCTTTATGTATAGCCTTTTTTCATTGTTCTCACGATTTTACTTTCTAATTTCAACTCAAATTCTCTAAATTAACTATTCCTTTTTGTCACACTTGATTGATCCACACACCAAAAAAACAAGTTCTTCTGTGTCTCATTTTTTTTAACTAAGAAATCTCTGAGACAAATGTCGCAAGGTTCAAAACACGATGGATAATGGGCTCACCCTTTACCATTTTCACTTGAGGGAAGAATTCAATACCATATGACGTGCACCTAACTCATACATCATGCGTTGCGCTCTCACCATGTCACGACCCAAAACCTACTATAGGTCGTGATGGCGCCCAACGTCGCTGTTAGGCAAGCCAATACTTAATTATTCATTTTATTAGTTTTAAAATTTTGAATCTTGTTTAGATAGAGAAGCCAGTGCATTTAAAATAAATCAGGGTTACTTACAGTATATTTAAAATATAAAGTACAAGTGTGCCAATGTAAAACAATCCAAAAACAACTTCTAGAATAACCCCCAAAATCCGGTGTCACAAGTGCATGAGCATCTACTAGGAATGTAATAAAGTACAACATCTGTCGTGAATTCAAGTTAGACAGGAGAGTGTAAATAACTCTGATGGAGACTCTGTATGTTGCGGATCGTAACATGGAATGCAGCTCACCGTAAAGTCCTCACAATGGTCGCACCTTTGCGCCCAAAAGACCACTAAACATATATGTACCTTCACAATAAGTGCAACAAGTGTAGCATGAGTACGTAAATCAACGTGTACCCAGTAAGTATCTAGCCTAACCCCGGAGAAGTAGTAACGAGGGGTCGACATCGACACTTACTAGTGGTATAATAAATCAAATACAATAGGAAGTAAACAAATGTAAGGCAGGGTAATAAACAATATAAATAAATATAGGTACATGGTACAATCCTCCTCTGAACAGTAAACTCAAGCTCTCAATCATCAGTCACCTCCTCAACTGGAGTATATATGAAATGGACCTCACCAGATAGGTCGTCACAACTCAAATTAGGAAAAACACACGGATACGCTGGTTTCTTGTCAAGTATACGCATGACACTACCGAGGCGAACGGCCCGATCCCATAAGAATGTGGTACTGCCGAGGCGAACGGTCCGATCCCATAAGAATATAATACTGCCGAGGCGAACGGCCCGATCCTATAAGAATATGATACTGCCGAGGTAAATGGCCCGATCCCATAAGAATATGATACTGCCGGGGTGAACGGCCCGATCCCATAAGAATAAGAAGCTTTAACAGGTCCTTGACCCCACTCGCGAATAAATGTGTGAGTTATGAGCTTTAAGGAAAGCTTTGCGATGGAAACGCATAACGCGAGAGAAATTCGTAAGGGAAGCACAACCATTCCACGGCTAATCAAGTCGCTCATCAAATCTCTACAATAGCAGTCTATCACTCTACGCAAGCCTAGTCCAAGTCAAATTCTCTAAATTAACTCAAATAGTACAATTAAAGCAGGGCGTGAACATAAGTCTTCCCGGGCATAATTAGGAATTCTAGCATACGCATGGACACTCGTCACCTCATGTGTGTGTAGCTACCATAACACGTAACATATAGGAATATAACACCTACGGGGTAAATTTCCCCTTACAAGGTTAGACATGAGACTTATATCACTCCGAAGTTCCATAACCGGCTCCAACACCTCTCAAACACCTCAAACCAAATGCCCATCGATCCGAACTAGTCAAACAATGTGCAAACCAATAAGAATATACTCTAATACTCATAATTAATCAATTTATAATGATTCCCAACTCCGCTCGAAAAGTCAACAAAGTCAACCCTCGGGCCCACGTGCCCGAATTTTGAAAATTTTCGAAGATAACTTTACCCATGACATCATAACTCAAATATATAATTTATTCCTAATACCATTTCCAAAATCGTGGTCAAAATCCAAAATTATAAATTCTAGGTTATTCCCTTAAATTTCCATAATTTCCATGAATTTCCACGTTAAAATCTATATATAATCCAAGTATTTAACTTGCATTAGGTGGAAATTACTGACCTCGTGATGCTCGATGAAAATCCCTTCAAAATAGCTCCCCAAATTCGGCCATCCAATTGGAAAATGAGAGAAATGAGAGCTAAGTCTCGATTTTAAAGAACCCTTTTGCCCAGCGAAAATCTCGCACCTGCGGCAGTAATGTTGCACTTGCGGTGTCGCTTTTGCGACTACACCTCCGCTTTTGCGAAAAATCACCCAAACACGATACCTCGCACCTGCGGAAATATTATCCGCTTATGCGACATCGCAGGTGTGAGCCTCATCCGCTCTTGCGCCTTCTCTCGCTTTTGCGCCCAATGTTTCACTTTTGCGATTGCGCAGATGCGACCAAAGCTCCGCAATTGCAGCCCTTCCTCTGGGTGGCCTTCTCCGCTTCTATGACAACCTCCCTCGCACATGCGACCAAACCACCGCAGGTGCGATGACACTAGACTTCAGCAGTCTTCAGCATTTCCTCAAATCCAATTTCAATCCGTTTCAAACCCGAGGTCCCCGGGACCCCATCCAAACATACCAATACATCCCAAAATATAATACAGACTTAGTTGAAACCTCAAACCACGTCAAACAATATCAAAATTACGAATTGACGATCGAAACCTTTCTTTTTAACTTTCAAACTTCCAAATTTCGACGAACGCATTGAATTACACTTAAACATTCCGGAATGAAGTTAAACTTTATGCACAAGTCATAAATCACAAATACGAACCTATTCCAATGTTCGGAATCCCAAACGGATATCGATAACACCAAAGCTCACTTCAAATCAAACGTATGAAATCCTTGAACTTTAAAAATGCAAGCGCCGAAATGCTCCCGGACCACCCGATACTCGACCCAAACATACGCCCAAGTCCGAAATCATCATACAAACATATTGGAACCTTCAAATCTCGATTCCGAGGTTGTTTACTCAAAAGTCAAACCTTGGACAACTCTTCCAACTTAAAGCTTCTGAATTGAGAATTTTCCTCCCGAAACGACTCCGAACTTCCCGAAATTCAGTTCCGACCACATGTACAAGTCATAAAACATGATGTGAAGCTACTCAAGGCCTCAAACCGCCGAATGACACGCTAGAGCTCAAAACGACCAGTCGAGTCGTTACATTCTCCCCCACTTAAACATACGTTCGTCCTCGAACGTGCTAAGAACTGCTCCGGAGTTGCCCCAAAATCACCGTCCAACACTTTGTGTACCTACCCAGGCCCCCAAAACCCAGTTGGGCGCACTAGCTCTAGCCAGACTGAAGATCCTCCCTTTTATTTTAGCCAACAAGCCTTAGGACCAAATTCTAACCTCCGAATTTCTCTACAAGACTTAATTCCAACATATGAACACCGTATCAATCTCGACACGCTGAACCCACGCATGATCATCCACCCATGCTGACATCACACAATGCACCGCATCAATCATTTGCCCATGGTAACTTCCTCCAAGCACAACAGCTGCAAATTCACTGAGCAGTAGTACATATCATAACCCATATAAGTCTGGTATCAATCCTCACAATACTGCAACGATGAACGAGATGCGCAGGAACTCATAACCACCTGTCAAATTAATAACTCGCAGAGTTTCTCCACTTGACAAGAACCGTTACCTCATTTTGAACTGAATAATGACATTCTCTCTTTAATATACCTTACATAAAATCTGATCGCACTGATTTCAGGTCCAATAACCTCGTCTCACCCAGTACAAGCTGCACAGGCAATAAGCCACCACAAATACTGACCAAGATCTGATATGACGCCATCAATGCACCAACAAGCTATAAGTTGAATATGCCACATAAGGAGGAACGAACTCTGAAAAAGAACTACCCAGCCCGCGTAACGAATAAAACGGTCGAACAGATGCTATGAACCATTTTCATAGAATGAGAAACAAAATACACTAGAATAGATATAGGGAACCGTACTCAACATCTCACGGTTGCGGTGTGCAACTAGATCCATACATGATACCATTGCGGCGTCCCACCCGATCCACACATGACAATAAATAAGGAAATACCCATCAAGCCATAATGCTTATACCTATGAAATACTCAAATATCGGCCACAAGCTTACCAAGTGCAAAAACACAACCCTGGGTGATGGATAGCGCCATGCGCTACAGAACTCGAGCTCGACTAAGGTGCAATAACGACAAGCTAAACCGGACCAGAACACACATGTGAATAATCAAGTCGTCTCACAACTCACATGGCATAATATAGTATTCCAGAGAATATCTGACGATATGAATAACATCCAATACCCGAAAACTCCTCCATAAGCAGTGCTATGCTGAATGAACACATCTGACCCGTTGTAAATCTACTAGCGGACCTCAAGCCGATTCTGCTTACCCCATATTAGGCTAATAACCTTTCAAGGATCCACAATGACCCTATTCATGATAGATAAGAGCAACCGTCAAATCTGGAACAAACTCCCACAGTCCACAACGAAAGGAATAGAGCGCCTCTCAGTCATAACCTCTCCTATTGGTGACAGTACCAAAATCTCCATACCTGTTTTCTCTAACCATCGAATGACTAACACGTCACACTTATACGATCTTTCCGTTGGATATACTCCCACAACCTTCCGCACCAGGTAGAAAAATCTGAACATTAATGGCCATAGACCATGCTATTCCTATAATACCGGCTAAGCATCCACATTTCAATACCCAACACTCCTACCACAAAACAGGCCATCCTCCGACTACCCGAAAATAGTGCCGGCATACATTGAACATTTTAAATCCTCCCCCGCTCCTCCGAGCCCGTGAAATTCTTATCAACACCGAACCGCGACCTTGATCCTCAACTTCCAATTTCCATACCGCTCACTGCACTTATCTTGCCGCTACGCGAGAGTACAAGAATTTCATCATAACTCCTGAACCACCAGTAGAATAAACACTTTATCATCAAGAACCCCTTTCACTCAACACATTTCAGAGGAACAATTGCAACACGCAACCGAATTCCTATAACCACAGAAAATACGAACCTAGAGTTGTGGTCTAAACCACCATAACTCTTATGGGATCCATCTACACATAACAAACCATCATAATCAAATACCTCCAAATCAATCAAATTACGGTGGCTATCAAGCCCGCACGTACATCCACGAAATATTTCGCTGATTCAAACCAACACTAACTGACCCAACTGCTTCCGATTTATTTTTGCCTTGCCTTCGAAATAATAATAGCTCCCTTAAAAAACATCAGACCATAAGCAACACTCATCCCGAGTGACCCCAATTCACGAGACCACGCCGTCTCAACATCTATAAGCCATTTTATACCCTCTCATGCACTCAATAGTATCTCCAATTGCTCCACCATGCTGATTAGATCTTCTGCGAATCTGAAGTTATCTGTCCCACTTCTCTAACACTGCACCGCAAACCCAATGATAACATAGAATACTCCAAGTACCCTTCACGCTATGCTGCAAAGCCCAGTTTTCAGCCACATAACGAACCCGAAAAATACTGGGCTGAAATGACAATGTCCCACTCGAATACGTAGAGAAAAAACATCATGCACCATATCTGCGGTACCATTACAACTCCTCGATGTCCAATTGATAGCCAGCACTCCACATCGTATAAGAATGAACAGAAAGGAAACGAAGGCATAAGCCTCAATGGAATCAAATCGCACGATGAGGAATCAGGAAGGGAAGTGCTCCTAACAACCCTCTAGCCTCTCAAAGATAAGTACAGACATCTCTGTACTGATCCGCAAGAGTCTACTAGACTTGTTCATGACTCGTGAGACCCAAGTGAACCTAGAGCTCTGATACCAAGCAGTCACGACCCAAAACTCACTATAGGTTGTGATGGCGTCCAATGTCGTCGTTAGGCAAGCCAACTGTAAACTACCGATTTAATTATGAAATTTATTATTTTCGAAATCGTAACTCTTTAATAGATGAATAAATCAACGCATAAAAATAATGAAAATTTATAATTTTTTTAACAGAATAGATAATATAAGTGTGTAAATGCTAAGCAAAATCACAACAACTCCTAGAACATCTCAAAACCCGGTGTCACAAGTGCATGAGCATTTACTAAGGAGTACAATAATAATACAATACGTCTGGAAATGTAAATAAGACAGGATAGAGTAAATAGTACGATGGAGACTCTATGGGCTGCGATACGTAGCCTGGAATGCAGCTCACCATAAAGTCTCCCCAACAGTTGTGCCTACGCGCCAAGATAACCGCCATTTGAACCTGTCAGATCCTGCACATTTAGTGCAGAAGTGCAGCATGAGTACGTAAATCAACGCGTACCCAATAAGTATCTAGCCTAACCCTGGAGAAGTAGTGACGAGGGACATCGACGCTTACTAGAGGTCCAATAAAGCAATATAATAAATCATGAATGAACAGATATGAAGCACACAGTAATAATGGGGTAAATCTGTAAGTTACATAATCTTCCAAATATTTCTTTTAAAGTATGAATTTCTCAATCTTGTATTCTACCTTAACAACTCAGAAAATGTCAAGTGCCAATATCAAATGAATAAGGAATACCATCTAAAATGCCGGGCATTAGTGGAAAGATAAGCTCGTGAATGTTTGGACTACCAACGATATAACGCACGATTATGCTGAGGTCGTTCGGCCCGATCCAGAATAATATGTACACTAGCCGAGGGTCAAGCGGCATGGACCATAAATATATCTACTATACTAATGAGGCATTTGAACCGCTCCACAGGAAAGAAAGGAAGTTACCGAATTACGAGACACCTATTTACAACACAGTACATGAGCACAAAGTGAATATAATCTTTACCGTTTCTCAAATAACTAGCCAACAACTCGAGGTGATAAGGCTCGGCCTAGTATACATACATTTATTTCTAAATCAATTTCAATTATAAGTTCAATTAATTAAGCCAGCAGAACGAGTTCAAATAATTCAATTATTACATAATAAGGTCCTAAGTCTATCCGGACATAAACATGCTTTAGCTACGTACGTACTCTTGTCACCTCGTGAATTCGTAACACCCACAACTAGTATCACATAGCAATTACTTCACCTAGGGGGTAGTTTCCGCCTCACAAGGTTAGAAAGGAGACTTACCTCGCTCCGAAGTTCCAAAACCGGCTCCAACGCCTCTCTAACTCTTCAATTCAAGCCAAAAATTCCGAAGCTAGTCAAACAATGTGCAACTCAATCAAAATATACTATAATTCTTATAATTAATCAATTCATAACAATTTCCAACTCCGCTCTAAAAGTCAATAAAGTCAACCCTCGGGCCCACATGCCCTGATTCCAAAAATATTTGAAGATAAACTTTACCCATAATACCACGAACTCAAATATATTATTTATTCCAAATTCCATGTCCAATTTCGTGGTCAAAATCCAAAAATATCAATTTCTAGGTTTTCTACCAAAACCCTACAATTTCTACTAGTTTTCATGTTTAAATCCTTATAGAATCCATGTATTTAACTTACAATAGGTGGAAATAACTTACCTTACCATAGATGGTGAAAGTCTCTCCTTGAAGCTCTCCGAAAATTGCCCAAACCAAAAGAGAAATGAGTGAAATGAGAAAAATCCCGATTGAGCAACATATATTCTACCCAGGTGACTTTCCGCATCTGCGGAACTCCTTGCGCTTCTGCAGATTCGCTTTTGCGGAAGAAACCTCGCAGATGTGGGTTTCCCCCAAGGTGCCATCTTTTCTCTTTTGCGAACGTCCAATCGCATATGCGCATGCGCTTCTGCGGAAAACTCCCGCATCTGCGGACTCCCCAACTCATGCAACACTCTGTACCTGCGTGCCCATGACCGCTCCTGCAGCTCCGCAGGTGCGCTACAACACCCGCACCTGCGATCTTCCAGCCCCCAGACCACTTTCGCTTATGCGCTCCTCCGCCAGCATCTGCGAGCCTGCAGGTGCGGTAAATTCCTCGCACCTGCGAATCTAACCAGCTCACTCCCAACTGCTTCTGCGACCCCTGGGCCGCATTTGCGATCTCGCACCTGCGGCCATTAACTTGCAGGTGTGATCACACCAGAAGTCTTAAGCTTCACCAATTCCTACAGTCCAAACTCGATCCGATTCCAATCCGATTCGCGCCTGAGGCTCCAAGGAACCCATCCAGTTATACTAACAAGTCCTAAAACACGATTTGGACTTAGTCGAAGCCTAAAATCATGCCAAACAACATTGAAGCTATAAATCGACGATCGAAATCTTTCTATAAACTTTCAAACTTTTAAAGTTCGACGAACGCGTCCGAATTATATCAAAATATTCCGGAATGATGCCAAACTTTGTGCACCAGCCATAAATCACAACATGAACCTATTCCAAGGCTCGGAACCCCAAACAGGCATCGATAATACCAAAGCTCACTTCAAACCAAACTTAGGAAATTTTTAAACCTTCAAAATGCTAACGTTCCATAATAAGCGCCGAAATGCTCTCGGGCCACCCAATACTCGACCCGAACATACGCTCAAGTCCGAAATCATCATACGAACCTATTAGAACCTTCAAATCCTGATTTCGAGGCCGTTTACTCAAAAGTCAAACTTTAGCCAAATATTCCAACTTAATGCTTCCAAAATTAGAATTTTTTTCCAAGTTAACTTCGAACTTTCTGAAATTCAATTCTGACTGCACGTACAAGTCATAATACCTAAAGTAAAGCTACTCGAGGCCTCAAACCACCTAATGACGTGCTAGAGCTTAAAACGACTAATCGGGTCGTTACATTCTCCCCCACTTAAACATACATTCGTCCTTGAATGTGCTAAGGACTGCTCCAGAGTTGTTCAAAAATCACTGTTTAACACCTCGTGTACTTACCCATGCCACCATAACCCATTTGAGCACATTAGCTCGAGCCAGACTAAAGATCCTCCTATAACCTTAGCTAACAAGCTTTAGAACCAAATTGAAACATCCAGAATTTTTCACGAGACCCGATTCTAACATACGAACACTGCATCAATCATTAGACATTGTACCCAACATGACCATGCTCCTCCGCTAAAATCACACCATGTACCACATAATTCACTTGACCATAATAACATCCTCCGACCATAATAGCTGCCATTTCACGAATCCGGTGCCCGTAATACCCCTCATAACACATATAAGCCCTGATCCAACTCTCGCAATACTACCACGATGGAAGAGATGTGTAGAAACTAATAACCACCTGAAAAATCAATAAATCATGGAGTCTCTCCTCCTGACAGGACTATTACCTCATTCTGACTGAATAACGATATTTGCTCTTTAATGTACCTTATATAAATCTGATTGCACTAATTTCAGGTCCAATAGTCTCGTCTCACCCAGTACAAGTTGCTCAAGCAATAAGCCACCTCACACACCGTCTAAAATCTCATATAGCGCTGTCGAAGCGCCAACAAGCTTCAACTCGAATATGGCACATAAGGAAGAACGAACTTTGGAAAAGAACTACATAGCTCGCGAAACGAATGAAATGGCAAACCGATGATATAAACCTTTCTCGGAGACGAGAAACAAGATACACAAAGATAAGTATAGGGAACCGTACTCAACATCTCACTGTTGCGGCGTGCAACCCGATCCAAATATGACACTGTTGTGGCGTACAACCTGATCCAAACATGTCATTGTTGCGGCGCGCAACCCAATCCTAACATGACATCGTTGCGGTGCGCAACCCGACCCACACAACATACCCGTGGCGGCGTGCCACCCGATCCACACATAAAAGTAATTCAGGAAATACCCATCAAGCCAAAATGCTTATACCCACGAAATGCCCGAATATCAACTGTAATCACGCCAAGTGCATAAATACAACCCCGGGGGAGACAGATAGTTCCATATGCTACAAAACCCAAGCACGACTATGGTGCAATAAATGACCTGCATCTCGAGAGCCATCCTTCTCATATAGTACCACAAGCTACACGGGACCACAACACTTATGCGAATAATCAAGCTGCCTCATAACCTACATGGCATAATAGAGTATTACAGAGAATAGCTGATGACAGGAATACCACCCAACACCCGAAGACTCCTCCATAAGCAGTACTATGCTGAATGAACACATCTGACCTGATCTGATATAGAGCACACATCCACATTAGACCCATCAATGGACCTCAAGTGGGTCCTGATCATACTATACTTGGCTAATAACCTTTCAAGGATCCACAATAACCCTATCCATGACACATAAGAACAACCGTCAAATCGGAACAAACTCGCACCGTCCACAACCCAAGGAATAGAACGCATCCCAAGCATAAACTCTCATATTAGCCCAAAATCTCCATACTTCGTCCCAATTATAACCATCAAGTGACTAACATGCCACGCTCATACAATTCCCCTATGAGGTACGCTCCCACGACCTTCCGCACCAGGTAGCAAGGTCTGCACCTCCATACCACCAACCATACTAATTCTGTAAGGCAAACAACAATCCACAAATCAATACACAATGCCTCTTTTACAGAACACCACTCTCAGGCAAAACTAAGATAATGCCAACCTAATCTAAACATCTGAATTCTTCCCTGCTCATCTGAGCTCGTGATATTCTTGCCAACACCGAACCGCGATCTTGATCCTCCACTCTCCATTCCCATGCCACTCACTGCACCTATCATGCCGCTACGCGAGAGTACCAGAATTTCATCACAACTCCTAAAGCACCAATAGAATAAACACTTCACTATCTGGAACCCTTTCACTCAACATATTTTTGAGGAACGATGGCAACACGCAACCGAATTCCCATAACCGCAGAAAATACAAACCTCAAGTTGTGGTCTAAACCGCCATAACTCTTCCGGAATCCATTTACACAACAAGGACATTTGAATCAAATACCTCCCAAATCAATCAAGTTGTGTTGGCTGTCAATCCCGTACGTACAACCACAAACCACATGTATAACTTCACACGCTGAAGGAACTAATCATTGCCACAATCATGCTGATTCAACCATTACTAACCGATCCAACTTCTTCCAATTTACTCTCGACTTACCTCAAAAATAATAATAGCTCCATTCTAAAACATAACGAACTAAATTTGCACTCATCCCAAGTGACCCGAATCACGAGACCACATCGTCTCGATACTCATGAACCATCTCATACCCTCCTTATGAGCACAATAGCATCTCCAACTGGTATACCCATTCTGAAAAACCTTCCGCGAATCCGAAGATATTTCTCCCATTCCTCCATTACTACTCCGCAGACCTAATGACAATATAGAAAATTCCCCAAGTACTCTTCAGACTCTGCTGCAAAGTCTTGGTCTTTAGCCACACAACGAACCCAAAATTATTTAACACCATACCTACATCCTTGAATCCATTAAAGCCACTATTGAGAGTCACCCACTCTGACCTGGTCCCGAATATAATCAAACTCTGACGCTCTGCTAGCACATGAATACCCCCCATAGAAGCAACCAAGAGAATAATTTTCCTGGTACATCACATCCACAAGAAGCATAAACTTTGAGTCTTCCCAAAACCTGCACATGAATAGATAAGGCAAAATATAGCACACATTCATCAAGTTCCTTGCTCGAATTACCCCTGACATTTCTATTTTCTTAGTCATAATAACCCATCAATGCACCGATAATCAAAAATGGCCCAAGCAGACAATCACGCGCTCCAATCGTAGATGGTGAGCTCCCCCACTTAGCTTTAAGCTACAATCACATAAATCTAGAACCCACAAAGATTCCTCCTTCTCAATCACCATGATCTCGAACCGTTAACCCGCCAAATTCCCGAAACCTCATGTTAAACTTTTCATAAAACATCCCGAATTATCGGCCATAATTGCCTATTCGACCTCCCGCTGGATAGTAAGTCGAATTCTTCGTAGAAACTTCATCAAAATCACACAACCGCCAAACTGCTCACAGGAGATAGCCACATGTGGAATTCCAACCGACATCTCCCAATGACAATGTACGGGGTACAACTACCATGAAATCGGTAAACCCTCCTGAGCCCATGCTCGCCCACCAGCTGTACAAGTATGTTAATTCCCCATTGACATCAACTGAAAGTCCGCCAATACATTCCAAACTCAAAGTCACGTTTCACACCTCTTCATTTCCAGCGAACTCCTTTCTGCCATATTTAATATTCCTCGGTACAGTAGCCACCATCCCAAATAAAATTCGTAGACTTAGACACTTTCCCACCATGATTCCTAAACCGCTCTAAACTTTTTCAAGGCATGCGACTATCCTACCACAAAATCCATATGCAAATCTACCACTCTTACTTCGGTTAAACCATCTCCTTTAAGCAACTTCTCGACCTTTACTTTTCATACTTGATCTGCTAGTAATTCAACCACCACGAGACACTTCCTGCCATGTCCTTCCTCATCCTTCGTTACCAAATGTTGCATAAAATCAAAATCCATTTCTGTAGCACCTGAACTAATAAATTGCTTATAACTCTAAGCCTCCTCGAAGGTCATCTTTCTCGAACCATCAGCATTCAAAACACTAATTTAATTCTGAAATCGCTACACATCGCTACCTCTGATAACCGCTTCTCAGACACTATTTCATCACACCCTACCCCGAAGGAAAATCAAGAAGATCATAACACCGGCGAGCCTAAATGCGTTCAAACAAGGACGACGATAATACATCACAAATAAAAATTCCACCACACTCAAAAATATCAAGTCTCGTTACTCCATCAAACAAGGCCTGAGCATGCATAGACCGATTGTCTTTCCCCCGCTGGAATTAAATGCTGAACCCCTAAATCACGTACTGAGAGATCCTCCTTTCGAGTCATTCACTGGCCCGACACATAGACACGCACCCTACCATTACACCAACATTATGCGATAACAACGCATGAACATCATATCAATCTGTGCATAGGCTCAAACCATAGGAAATACAGATACTAAGCTGAAACGACATAACACCCTTCCGCAAGGCGATGATAATAGCTTACCCGAATACGCAGGGAAATATATTCTGCACCACGTCTGCAGTACCACTAAAATTCCTCGATGCCCAATTGATAACAATCGCTTCACGTCGCATAAGATTGAGTAGGAAGGAAATGAACGCACAAGACTCAAAGGAATCAAACCTCATGATGAGGAAATCAAGAAGGGAAGTGCTCCTAATTGTCCTATAGCCTCTCGAAGATTAAGTACATACATCTCCGTACCAATCCGCAAGACTCTACTAGACTTGCTCATGACTCGTGAGACCCAAGTGAACCTAGAGCTCTGATACCAAGCTGTCACGACCCAAAATTCACTATAGGCTGTGATGGTGCCCTACGTCGCCGTTAGGCAAGCCAACTGTGAACTATCAATTTAATTATGAATTTTATTATTTCTGAAATTGTAACTCTTTATTAGATGAATAAATCAACACATAAATATCATGGAAATTTACAATTTTTTTAACATAATAGATAATATAAGTATGTAAATGCTAAGAAAAATCACAACAACTCCTAGAACATCCCAAAACCCGATGTCATAAGTACATAAATATTTACTAAGGAGTATAATAACAATACAACACCTGTTTGGAAATATAAATAAGACAGGATAGAGTAAATAGTACGATGGAGACTTTGTGGGCTGCGATATGTAGCCATGAATGTAGATCACCATAAAGTCTCTCCAACAACTGCACCTACGCGCGAAGATAACTGCCATTTGAACATGTCAGATCCTGCACATTTAGTACATAAGTGCAGCATGCGTACGTAAATCAACGCGTACCCAGTAAGTATCTAGCCTAACCCCGGAGAAGTAGTGACGAGGGGTCGACATCGACACTTACTAGAGGTCCAATAAAGCAATATTATAAATCAAGAATGAACAGATATAAAGCACACAACAATAATGGGGTAAATCTATAAGTTACATAATCGTCCAAATATTTCTTTTAAAGTATGAATTTCTCAATCTTGTATTCTACCTTAACAAATCAGAAAATGTCAAGGGCCAATATCAAATGAATAAGGAATACAATATAAAATGCCGGGAATCAGTGGAAAGATAATCTCGTGAATGTTCAGACTACTAACGATATAACGCACGATTATGCCGAGGTCGTTCGCCCCGATCCATAATAATGTGTACACTGTCGAGGGTCGAGCGGCACGAACTATAGATGCATCTATTATACTGTCGAGGCGTTCGGCCCACTCTACAGGAAAGGAAGGAAGTTACCGATTTACGAGACACGTGCTTACAACACAGTACATGAGCACAAAGTGAATATAATCTTTACCGTTTCTCAAATAACTAGCCAACAACTCGAGGTGATAAGACTCGGCCTAGTATACATACATTTATTTCTAAATCAATTTCAATTATAAGTTCAATTAATTAAGCCAGCAGAGCGAGTTCAAATAATTCAATTATTACATAATAAGGTCCTAAGTCTACCCGGACATAAACATGATTTAGCTACGTACAGACTCTCGTAACCTCGTGCGTACGTAACACCCACAACTAGTATCACATAGCAATTTCATCACCTAGCGGGTAGTTTCCCCCTCACAAGGTTAGACGTGAGACTTACCTCGCTTCGAAGTTTCAAAATCGGCTCCAACGCCTCTCTAACTCTTCAATTCAAGCCCAACAATCCGAAACTAGTCAAACAATGTGCAATTCGATCAAAATATACTCTAATACTTATAATTAATCAATTAGTAATAATCCCCAACTCCACTCTAAAAGTCAATAAAGTCAATCCTCTTGCCCACGTGCCCTAATTCCGAAAATATTCGAAGATAAACTTTACCCATAACACCACGAACTCAAATATATAATTTATTTTAAATTTCATGTCCAATTTCGTGGTCAAAATGCAAAAATACCAATTTCTAGGTTTTCTACCAAAATCCTACAATTTCTACTAGTTTTCATGTTTAAATCCTTATAGAATCCATGTATTTAACTTACAATAGGTGGTAATAACTTACCTTGCCATAAATGGTAAAAGTTTCCCCTTGAAGCTCTCCAAAAAATGCCAAAACCAAGAGAGAAATGAGAAAAATCCCGTTTGAGCAACATATATTCTTCCCAGGCGAATTTCCGCACTTGCGGAACTCCTTGCGCTTCTGCGAAAGAAACCTCTCAAATGCGGCTTTCCCATAAGGTGCCAGTTTTCCGCTTCTGCGGACGTCCAATCGCAGATGCGCATGCACTTCTGCGAAAAACTCCCGCATCTGCGGACTCCCCAACTCGTGCAGCACTCCGCACCTGCGCACCCATGACCGTTCCTGCATCTTCGCAGGTGCGCTAAAACACCTGCACCTGCGATCTTCCAGACCCCATATCACTTTCGCTTCTGCGCTCCTATGCCCGCATCTGCAAGCCCGCAAGTGTGGTAAATTCCTCGCACCTGCGAATCCAACCAGCTCACTCCCAACCACTTTTGCGATCCCTGGGCCACTTATGCGGTCTCGCACCTGCAACCATAACCTCGCAGGTGCGATCATACCAGAAGCCTTAAGCTTCAGCCATTCCTTAAGTCCAAACTCGATTAGATTCCAATCTGATCCGTACTTGAGGCCCCCTGGACCCCATCCAGCTACACCAACAAGTCCTAAAACACGATATGGACTTAGTCGAAGCCTCAAATCATGCCAAATAACATCAAAGCTATGAATCAACGATCAAAATATTTTTATAAACTTTCAAACGTTTAAACTTTGACGAACGCGTCCGAATCATATCAAAACATTTCAGAATGACGCCAAACTTTGCGCACCAGTCATAAATCACAATATGAACCTATTCCAAGACTTAGAACCCCAAACGGACATCGATAACATCAAAGCCCACTTCAAACCAAACTTAGGAAATTCTTAATCCTTCAAAATGCCAACCTTCCATAATAAGCACTGAAATGCTCCCGGCCCACCCGATATTCGACCCGAACATACGCACAAGTCCGAAATCATCATACGAACCTATTGGAACCTTCAAATCTTGATCCTGAGGTCGTTTACTCAAAAATCAAACTTTAGCCAATTCTTCCAACTTAAAGCTTCCGAAATTAGAATTTTCTTTCCAAGTCAACTCCGAACTTCCCAAAATTCAATTTCTACCGCACGTACAAGTCATAATACCTGAAGTAAAGCTACTCGAGGGCTCAAACCACCAAACGACATGCTAGAGCTCATAAGGACCGGTCGAGTCTTTACAGTTACTACCGAGGCGAATGGCCCAATCCCATAAGAATATGGTACTGCCGAGGCGAACGACACGATCCCATAAGAATATGATACTGCCGAGGCGAGCGGTCCGATCCTATAAGAATATGATACTGCCGAGGCGAACAGCCCGATCTCTTAAGAATAAGAAGCTTTAATGGGTCCTTGACCCGACTCACGAATAAACGTGTGGGTTATGAACTTTAAGGAAAGCTTTGCGATAAAAACGCACAACGTGGGAGAAATTCGTAAGGGAAGCACAACCATTTCACGGCTAATCAAGTTGCTCATCAGATCTCTACAATAGCGAGTCTATCACTCTACGCCAGTCTAGTCTCAAGTCGTAACGCGAAATAAAGGGATTAAATAGGCAAGGATAACTCAAATAGTACAATTAAAGCATGGCGTGGACCTAAGTCTACCCGGACATAAACGGGAATTCTAGCATACGCACGGACACTCATCATCTCATACGTGCGTAGCTCCCACAAAAGGTAACACATAAGAATATACCACATACGGGGTAAATTTTCCATCATAAGGTTAGACAAGAGACTAACATCGCTCCGAAGTTCCATAACCGGCTCCAACGCCTCTCTAACACCTCAAACCAAATGCCCATCGATCCTAACTAGTCAAACAATGTGCAAACCACTAAGAATATACTTTAATACTCATAATTAATCAATTTATAATGAATCCCAACTCTGCTCGAAAAGTCAACAAAGTCAACCCTCGGGCCCACATGCCCGGATTCTGAATATTTTCGAAGTTAACTTTACCCATGACATCACAAACTCAAATATATGATTTATTCCTAATTCCTTTTTCAAAATCGTGGTAAAAAATCCAAAATTATAAATTCTAAGTTTTCCCCTTAAATTTCCATAATTTCCATATTAAAATCTATGTATATTCCAAGTATTTAACTTACAATAGGTGGGAATCTCTTACCTCGTGATGCTCGACGAAAATCCCCTCAAAATAGCTCCCCAAATTCGGCCATCCAAGTGGAAAATGAGAGAAATGAGAGCTAAGTCTCGATTTTAAAGAACCCTTCTGCCCAGCGAAAATCTTGCACATGTGGCCAAAATGACGCACCTGCAGTGTCTCTTTTGCGACCACACCTCCGCTTCAGCGAAAAATCACCCAAACACGATACCTCGCACCTGCAAAAATATTATCCGCTTCTGCGACATCGCATGTGTGAGCCTCTTTCGCTCCTGCGCCTTCTCCCGCTTTTGCGCCCAGCGTTTAGCTTCTGCGCTTGTGTAGATGCGACCAAAGCTCCGTACATGCGGCCCTTCCCCTGGTTGGCCTTCTCCACTTCTGCGACAACCTCCCTCGCACCTGCGACCAAACTATCGCAGGTGCGATGACACCAGACTTCAGCAGTCTTCAGCATTTCCTCAAATCCAATTTCAATCCGATTTCATTCCATTTCAAACCCAAGGCCCCCGGAACCCCATCCAAACATACTAACACATCATAAAACATGATAAGGACTTAGTTGAAACCTTAAACCACGTCAAACAACATCAAAATTACAAATTGACGATCAAAACCTTTCTTTCAACTTTCAAACTTTTAAACTTCGACGAACGCGTTCGAATTACACTTAAACTGTAATGACCCGGTTGGTCGTTTCGAGTATTACAACCCCGTCTCCCCATTTACTGCTCAAATTTTGACATACGGTTTTTATTTGGCTTGCCGGCGTAATTAGTTCGAAGGTTTAAAACTTAAGTTGAAAAGGTTTGTGGTGCTGAGGTAGATTAATTAGTAAAAAGTTTGTAAAAATTTCTCGCGGTGACCTTGCGAGCCGCGACTCGGATTTTTTTGTTGAACAATGCACCGATGTGTAAAGAAAATTTTTTGCCGGAAAAAGGGTCATTTCTGCGACCACTATGCGGTCGCAAAATCACTCTACGGACCGCATAATGGTCGCAGAGTGGATCAGGAGAGGGGCAAGTGGGGAGGAAAATTTGCGGCGCATTATGCGGCTGCTGATCAGTTATGCTGTGCATTATGAGACCGCAAAACAGGTCTGCGGACCGCATAACAACTGCATACTGATACTGCCTTGCCCAGTTCCGGAGGCCACATTTCGTGGCTATTTCGCGATCCACAGAAGCGTTATGCGGTCGCATATGCGACCGCAGAGTGTGTTTCGGGGCTTAATTTTTTTGGTTTTATAAACTCGACCCCATTCTTGTAAAACACTATTAGCGGTCATTTTGAAGGGTTTCATCTGATATTTTAGAGAGAGGTGAGAGCATTTTAGAGAGAGAAAGTGAAGACTTAGTCATTTATCCATCAATTCTTATTCAAGGTTTGAAGATTTCACAAGGATCTTGCTAGGGCTTCAAAGAAGTAAGAATTTCTTTCCCCAATTCTTCAATTTTGAGTTTGGGTAAAGATGGGTGATTAAGAGTATGATTCTTGGGTGTAAGAGTATTATTTACACTTATCAATAAGGTTTATGGAAAGATTGTTGAGTTCAAATGGGTAAAGATTGGGTTGAAAATGGTAGAAATCTTCATAGACTTTAATTGAAGATTTGAGGGTCGAGTTAATGTGGGAATTTGGTAAAATTTGTCTGGTTGGACTCGTGGTTGGATGGGTGTTCATATTTTTGTTACTTTTGTTGGGTTTCGAGACGTGGGCCCCACGGGCAATTTTGTTAATTGTGGCTAGATACGAGTCTTTCGGATACCAATTCTAAAGGCAAGGGCATAGTGGAATAAAGAATTACGTGGTTTAAGGTAAGTAACAGTTTTAAATCTGGTCCTGAGGGTATGAAACCCCGGATTATTGGATTATGTGAGTATTCTGGAGGTGACGCACATGCTAGGTGACGGGCGTGTGGGCATTCACCGTAGGAATTAGGACTTGGTCCATTCCGTGAAACTATAAAGTTGTATAACTTGTTGCTAGCTATATGCTCTCCCTGTGTTATAGAGATTTGACTAAAAATTATATTATAAAGCATGTTTAGGCTATATGTTGGTACTGTTGGGACCCACAAAGGTCGTGTACATGTTGAACTACCTGCGTAATTGTTGTTTTGTACTCAGTCACAGTTTACTTATTTATTTTATCTCAGTCTCTATTGTTAATTTTTGATGCATCATCTCATTGTTATTTGGGCTGATTTCATGATTATTGAGAGCCCGAGAGACTGGAGAGATTTTTGATTGAGTGAGGCTGAGGGCCTGATTGTGAGATATTATATTATAGCATATGAGTTGTCCGTTCAGCACGTGAGTTGTTCGTGCGGGATATTATAGCACGTGAGTTGTCCGTGTAGCACGTGAGTTGTCCGTGCGGATCCTTGTATTATACTATAGCACGTGAGTTATCCGTGCAACACGTGAGTTGTCCGTGCGGATCCAGATATTTATACTATGGCACGTGAGTTGTCCGTACAGCACGTGAGTTGTCCATGCAGATTATAGCGCTTGGGCTGTAAGAGCCCCTCCGGAGTTTGTACACCCCCAGTGAGCGCGGGCACCCATTGAGTGTGAGTGTTGAGAGCCGAGTGGTTGAGCTATTGTAATGAGTTGAGTGACTGTTGCCCTGAGAGGCTGTACTTGCTTTTCATTTGTTGTTGCACTTAGTTGCTATCTGTCATCGTTGTGAAATACTCTGAAAGATTTTATATCCGGATTTCATGAACTAGAACTGTATAAAACTGATTTGACTTAAAATGTTGGATTTGAAAGCATATCTATTCTTTGCTGGAATTACTGAAAGTGAACTATAACTGTGTAGCTCGTCACTATCTTCAGTTCCTTATTTATTATTGTTACTTGCTGAGTTGGTTGTACTCATACTACACCCTGTGTAGCTGTTGTATTTCGCAGACCTTGCCTCTCTTTCCCTATCTCCTTATTTATACTATTTGGTCTCAGACTGTTATGGACCGTATTTTCCAGACTTGTATTCATATTAGATGCTCATGTACTCAGTGAAACCAGGTTTTGGGAGTGCTTGTATCGATATTTGCGAGATTTATGAGTTGTGTTTAAATATCATATTTTTAAACTTAAAAGAAATTGTGGTTTATTGAGATTGTCGGCTTGCCTAGTATCGAGATAGGCGCCATCACGGCAGGTTAGAATTTTGGGTCGTGACAAGTTGGTATCAGAGCCCTAGGTAACATAGGTCTCACGAGTCATGAGCAGGTTTAGTAGAGTCTTGTGGATCAGTACAGAGACGCCTGTACTTATCTTCGAGAGGCTGCCGAACCCTTAGGGAAAATTTCACTTTCTTGTATTCTATCATATGAACTTGTAGATTTCGGAAAACTGCTATTCTATTCTCTCACAGATGGTGAGGACATGTACTACCGGATCGAACGGTCAGCCACCAGTGCCACCATTTAGGGCTGCGAGAGGCCGGGGCCGTGGTAGAGGCCGGAGCCGAGGTAGAGGTCGAGGTGTAGCTCGTACCACAGTTGGAACAGCACCTGTAGTACCGCCAGTTATTCCAGCTCCGGAGCAGATTCCAGATATAGCTGAGCCAACAGGACCAGCTCAGGCACCAGCTGTGCCCATTGAGATTCCAGGCCTTCAGGAGACTTTGGCCCAGATATTGACAGTTTACACTAGTCTAGCTCAGGTGGGTTTGGCTCAGGCCGTACCTTCCACTTCTCAGGCCGGGGGAGGTACTCATACCCCTGTTGCCCGTACTCCGGAGCAGATAATGCATGGACTTCAGATACTTGGGGCACTACCAGCCCATACGACTGCAGCTGCTCAGGCCCCGGTAGTCCCCGTTATGGTAGATGATGAGCAGAGGAGACTTGAGAGATTTGGGAGGCTTCGACCTCCATCATTTAGAGGTGCGGAGTCAGAGGATGCTCAGGGATTTCTGGATAAGTGCCAGCAGATGCTGCGAACAACGGGTATTCTGGAGACCAGTGGGGTCTCGTTCACTACTTTTCAGTTTTCTGGGGCTGCCTTCAGATGGTGGGAGGCTTATGAGAGGCGCAGGCCAGATTGGTGCAGTACCACTTACATGGCAAGAATTCTCTGTTCTATTTTTGGAAAAGTTCGTGCCGCATTCTGGCAGAGAGGATCTGCACAGACACTTTGAGCAGTTACGTCAGGATGGCATGTCTGTGACGCAGTATGAGATGAGATTTTCTGAGTTGGCTCGTCACGCAGTTTGGTTGGTTCCTACTGATAGGGAGAGGATTAGGAGTTTAATTGATGGCCTCACATATCAACTGCGGTTACTTATGACTCGGGAGAGAGTATCTGTTGCTACTTTTGATGAGGTAGTTAACATTGCTCGACATATAGAGGTGGTGCATAGCCAGGAGCGTAGTGATAGGGAGGCTAAGAGGCCTCGATGTTCGGGCGGTTTTGGTGGGATACCTTCTGGGGGACAGTCCTACCACAACAAGGGTCGCCCTGATAGGCCCGCTTAGACGACTCGTCCAACTTATCGTGGTACATCAGCTAGCCACGGTTCTTACAGTGCTCACTCAGGCCAGACTTCATTCAGTGCACTACTAGCACAGAGTTCTCATCATGCCTCGTCCGCTCAGGCTTCTACAGGTAATTCCTCAGGTTATCAGGAGCAACAGTTCCATCAGAGGAGGGGTTGTTTCGAGTGCGGAGAATTTGGTCATTTTAAGAGAGATTGTCCTAGGATATTGAGTGGGGCTCCACAGTAGAGTTATCAACTGACGGCACTAGCACCAGTAGTTCCACCACCCGCCCAGCCAGCTTGGGGTAGGGGTCAGACAACTAGGGGTCGCCAAAGAGGAGGAGACCGATCAGGTGGCGGTCAGGCCTGATTCTATACTTTTCCTGCCAGGCTAGATGTTGTTGCCTCAGATGTAGTAATCACATGTATTGTCTCAGTGTGCCGTAGTGAGGCTTCTATACTATTTGACCCTGGTTATACTTATTCGTATATGTCATCGTACTTTACTCATTATCTGGATATGCCCAGTGAGTCCTTAGTTTCACCTGTTCATGTATCTACGCTGGTGGGCGATACTATTATTGTAGATCATGTATATCGGTCTTGTGTGGTAAGCATTGGGGGACTAGAGACTAGGGTTAATCTCTTATTGCTCAGTATGGTTGATTTTGATGTAATCCTGGGTATGGATTGGTTGTCTCCATGTCATGCTATTCTGGACTATCACGCAAAACCCGTGACGTTGGCAATACTAAGGTTGCCGAAGGTTGAATAGAGAGGTTCTCTAGATCATGTTCCCAACATGGTAATTTCTTATTTGAAGGCCCAACGTATGGTGGGGAAGGGGTGTTTGTCATATTTGTCCTTTGTGAGAGATGTTGATGCAGATACTCCTACAATTGATTCAGTACTGGTAGTGCGGGATTTTTCGGATGTATTTCCTGCATATGGTTGATTTTGATGTAATCCTGGGTATGGATTGGTTGTCTCCATGTCATGCTATTCTGGACTATCACGCAAAACCCGTGACGTTGGCAATACCGGGGTTGCCGAAGGTTGAATAGAGAGGTTCTCTAGATCATGTTCCCAACAAGGTAATTTCTTATTTGAAGGCCCAACGTATGGTGGGGAAAGGGTGTTTGTCATATTTGGCCTTTGTGAGAGATGTTGATGCAGATACTCCTACAATTGATTCAGTACCGGTAGTGCGAGATTTTTCGGATGTATTTCCTGCAGACCTGCTTGGTATGCCACCCGACAGGGATATTGATTTCGGTATTGACTTGGTGTCGGGCACACAGCCCATTTTTATTCCTCCATATCGTATGGCATCAGCTGAACTAAAAGAATTGAAAGAGAAACTTTAGGAACTTCTTGAAAAGGGGTTTATTAGGCCTAGTGTGTCACCTTAGGGTGCACCAGTTTTGTTTGTGAAAAAGAAAGATGGTACTATGCGAATGCGCATTGATTACAGACAACTGAACAAAGTTACAATCAAGAACAAATATCTTTTGCCACGTATTGATGATTTATTTGACCAACTTCAGGGAGCGAGGGTATTCTCCAAAATTGATTTGAGATCGGGGTATCACCGGTTAAAAATTCGGGATTCGGATATTCTAAAGACGACATTCAGGACTCGTTATGGTCACTATGAATTTCTTGTGATGCCTTTTGGGCTGACCAACGCCCCAACAAAATTCATGCACTTGATGAATAGTGTATTCCAGTCGTATCTTGACTCATTTGTCATGGTATTCATTGATGATATCCCGGTGTACTCACGTAGCCAGGAGGAGCATGCACATCACTTGAGTATTGTACTACAGAGACTGAGAGAGGAAAAACTTTATGCCAAATTCTCTAAATGTGAGTTTTGGCTTAGTTCGGTAGCATTCTTGGGACACATAGTGTCTAGTGAAGGGATTAAGGTGGATCCGAAGAAAATAGAGGCAGTTCAGAATTGGCCCAGGCCATCTTCAGTTACTGAGATTTGGAGTTTTCTCGGCTTGGCCGGTTATTATCGTCGCTTCGTGGAGGGTTTCTCGTCTATTGCATCGCCTATAACTAAATTGACCCAGAAAGGTGCTCCGTTTAGGTTGTTGGATGAATGTGAAGAGAGATTTCAGAAGCTCAAGACAGCTTTGACTACAGCTCCAATATTGGTGTTGCCTACGGGTTCAGGGTCTTGTACTGTTTATTGTGATGCATCGCGTATTGGTCTCGGTGTAGTGCTTATGCAAGACGGTAGGGTGATTGCCTATGCGTCCAGACAGTTAAAGGTACATGAGAAAAATTATCCGGTCCACGACCTTGAGTTAGCAGCTATTGTTCATGCCTTGAAAATTTGGCAGCATTATTTGTAAGGGGTCCATTGTGAGATTTACACTGATCATCGGAGTCTACATCATTTGTTTAAATAGAAGTATCTTAATTTGCGGCAGCGAAGGTGGTTGGAGTTGCTTAAGGATTATGATATCACAATTCTCTATCATTCCGGAAAGGCCAATGTGGTGGTCGATGCCTTGAGTCGTAAAGCGGAGAGTTTGGGCAGCTTACCATATTTACCGGTAGCAGAGAGGCCTTTAGCCTTGGATGTTCAGGCCTTAGCTAACCAGTTTGTTAGATTGGATGTTTCGAAGCCGAGTCGAGTTTTGGCTTGTGTGGTTTCTTGGTCTTCTTTATATGATCGCATTAGAGAGCGCCAGTATGATGATCCCCATCTGCTTGTCCTTAAGGACACAGTTTAGCACGGTGATGCCAAGGAGGTCACTATTAGGGATGACGGTGTATTACGGATGCAGGACAGGCTATGTGTGCCTAATGTAGATGGTTTGCGTGAGTTGATTCTCCAGGAAGCTCACAGTTCGCGGTACTCCATTCATCCAGGTGCCGCAAAGATGTATCAGGATTTGAGGCAACACTATTGGTGGAGGCGAATGAAGAAAGATATAGTGGGGTTTGTAGCTCGGTGTTTAAATTGTCAACAGGTAAAGTACAAGCATCAGAGATCGGGAGAATTACTCCAGATACTTGAAATTTCGAAGTGGAAGTAGGAGTGTATTACCATGGACTTCATAGTTGGGCTTCCACAGACATTGAGGAAGTTTGATATGGTTTGGGTGATTGTAGATCGGTTGACTAGGTCCGCACATTTTATTCTAGTTGGTACTAATTATTCTTCGGAGCGGTTAGCTGAGATTTATGTCCGCGAGATTATTCGCCTACACGGTGTGTCGGTGTCCATCATATCAGATCGGGGTACGCAGTTTACATCATAGTTTTGGAGAGCAGTGCAGCGAGAATTGGGCACACAGGTTCAGTTGAGTATAACATTTCACCCTCAGATGGACGGATAGTCTGAGCGCACTATTCAGATATTGGAGGATATGCTACGCGCTTGTGTCATTGATTTTGGAGGTTCTTGTGATAAATTTCTGCCACTCGCGGAGTTTGCTTACAATAGCAGCTACCAGTCGAGTATTCAGATGGCTCCGTATGAAGCTTTATATGGGAGATGGTGTCGATCTCCATTGGGATGGTTTGAGCCGGGTCAGACTAGACTATTGGGTACTGATTTGGTTCAGGATGCTTTGGAGAAGGTTAAATTGATTCAGGAGCGGCTTCACATGGCGCAGTCTAGACAGAAAAGTTATGCCGACCGGAAGGTCCGTGATGTTTCTTACATGGTTGGGGAGAAGGTTCTGCTCAAGATTTCGCCCACGAAGGGTGTGTTGAGGTTCGGGAAGAAGGGCAAGTTGAGCCCTCGGTATATTGGGCTGTTTGAGGTACTTAAGAAGATTGGAGAGGTGGCTTATGAACTTGCATTGCCGCCTAGTCTATCGAATGTTCATCCAGTGTTTCATGTGTCTATGCTCCGGAAGTATGTCGGGGATCCGTCTCATGTTTTGGATTTCAGCACAGTGCAGATGGATGGTAATTTGACTTATGATGTGGAGTCAGTGGCCATTTTAGACCAGCAGGTTCGGAAGTTGAGATTAAAGAACATAGCTTCAGTGAAGGTGCAGTGGAGAGGCCAGCCAGTCAGAGAAGCTACTTGGGAGATCGAGCGGGAGATACTGAGCAAATATCTACACCTGTTAGAGACTCCAGGTATAATTCTAAACCCGTTCGAGGATGAACATTTGTTTAAGAGGGGGAGAATGTAATGACCCGGCCGATCGTTTCGAGTATTACAACCCCGTCTCCCCATTTACTGCTCAAATTTTGACATACAGTTGTTATTTGGCTTGCTGGGGTAATTAGTTCGAGGGTTTAAAACTTAAGTTGAAAAGGTTTGTGGTAATGAGGTAGATTAATTAGTACAAAGGTTATAGAAATTTCTCGCAGTGAGCTTGCTCACCGCGGCTCGGACTTTTTGTGTTGAACAATGCACCGATGTGTAAAGAAATTTTTTTGCCGGAAAAAAGGTCATTTCTGCGACCACTATGCGGTCGCAGAATCACTCTGCGGACTGCATAATGGTCGCAGAGTGGATCAGGAGAGGGGCAAGTGGGGAGGAAAATTGCGGCGCATTATGCAGTCGCAGATCAGTTATGCGGTGCATTATGCGACCGCAGAATAGGTCTGCAGACTGCATAACGACAGCATACTGAGGCATCCTTGCCCAGTTCCAAAAGCCACATTTCGCGATCATTTCGCGAGCCGCAGAAGCATTATGCGGTCGCATATGCGACCGCTGACTGTGCTTCGGGGCTTAAATTTTCTAGTTTTACAAACCCGACCCCATTCTTATAAAACATTATTGGGCGGTCATTTTGAAGGGTTTCATCTGATATTTTAGAGAGAGGTGAGAGCACTTTAGAGAGAGAAAGTGAAGACTTAGTCATTTATCCATCAATTCTTTTTCAAGGTTTGAAGATTTCACAAGGATCTTGCTAGGGCTTCAAAGAGGTAAGAATTTTCTTCCACAATTCTTCAATTTCGAGTTTGGGTAAAGATGGGTGATGAAGAGTATGATCTTGGGTGTAAGAGTATTATTTATACGTATCAATAAGGTTTATGGAAAGATTGTTGAGTTCAAATATGTAAAGATTGGGTTGAAAATGGTAGAAATCTTCATAGATTTTAATTGAAGATTTGAGGGTTGAGTTGATGCCGGAATTTGGTGAAATTTGTGTGGTTGGACTCGTGGTTGGATGGGTGTTCATATTTTATTACTTTTGTTGGGTTCCGAGATGTGGGCCCCATAGGCAATTTTTGAGTTATTTTCGGATTTTTATTGGAAAAAATTATTTTTCCTTATGGAATTAATTACAATAATTGGTATTGACTGAATCTAATTAATTGTGGCTAGATACGAAGATTTCAGAGACCAATTCTTGTGGCAAGGGCATAGTGGAATAAAGAATTACGCGGTTTGAGATAAGTAACAGATTTAAATCTGGTCCTGAGGGTATGAAACCTCGGATTATTGGATTATGTGAGTATTCTGGAGGTGACGCACATGCTAGGTGACGGGCGTATGGGCGTGCACCGTAGGAATTGGGACTTGGTCCATTCCGTGAAATTGTATTGTATAACTTGTTGCTAGCTATATGCTCTCCCTGTGTTATAGAGATTTGACTGCAAATTATGTTATAAACCATGTTTAGGCTATATGTTGGTACTATTGGGACCCACAAAGGTTGTGTACATGTTGAACTACCTGCGTAATTGTTGTTTTGTACTCAGTCACAGTTTACTTGTTTATTTTATCTCAGTCTCTATTGTTCATTTTTATGCATCATATCATTGTTGTTTGGGCTGATTTCATGATTATTGAGAGCCCGAGAGACTGGAGAGATTTATGACTGAGTGAGGCCGAGGTCCTGATTATGAGATATTATTTTATAGCACGTGAGTTGTCCGTGCGGGATATTATAGCATGTGCGTTGTCCGTGCAGCACGTGAGTTGTCCGTGCGGATCCTTGTATTATACTATAGCATGTGTTGTCCGTGAAGCACGTGAGTTGTCCGTGCGAATTCAGATATTTATACTCTGGCAGGTGAGTTGTCCGTGCAATATGTGAGTTATCTATGCAGATTGTAGCGCTTGGGCTGTAGGAGCCCCTCCGGAGTCTGTACACCCTAGTGAGCGCGGGTACCCATTGAGTATGAGTGCTGAGGGATGAGAGCCGAGTGGTTGAGCTATTTTGACGAGTTGAGTGATTGTTGCCCTGAGAGGCTGTACTTACTTTTCATTTGTTGTTGCACTTAGTTGCTATCTGTCATTGTTGTGAAATACTCTTTAAGATTTTATATCCGGATTTCATGAACTTAAACTGCTGGATTTGAAAGCATATCTATTCTTTGCTGGAATTACTGAAAGTGAACTATAACTGTATAGCTCGTCACTATCTTCAGTTCCTTATTTATTATTATTACTTGCTAAGTTGGTGTACTCATACTACACCCTGCACTTCGTGTGCAGATCCAGGTATTTTCGGATATAGCGGGTGTTGATTCTTTCGCATAGTTGATTTTTCGGAGATTCAAAGGTAGCTATCGTATTTCGCAGACCTTGCCTCTCCTTCCCTATCTCCTTATTTACAGTATTTGGTCTCAGGCTGTTATGGACCGTATTTTCCAGACTTGTATTCATATTAGATGCTCATGTACTCAGTGACATCAGGTTTTGGGAGTGCTTGTATCGGTATTTGCGAGATTTGTAAGTTGTGTTTAAATATCATATTTCCAAACTTAAAAGAAATTGTGGTTTATTGAGATTGTCAACTTGCCTAGTATCGAGATAGGCGCCATCACGACAGGTTAAAATTTTGGGTCATGACATAAACATTACAGAATGATGCCAAACTTTACGCACAAGTCATAAATCACAATACGAACCTACTCCAAGGTTCGGAATCCCAAACGGACATCGACAACACCAAAGCTCACTTCAAATCAAACTTAAGAAACCCTTGAACTTAAAAATGCCAACCTTCCGTAATAAGCGCCGAAATGCTCCCGGACCACCTGATACTCGACCCAAACATACACCCAATACAAAATTATCATACGAACCTATTGGAACCTTCAAATCCTGATTTCGAGGTCGTTTACTCAAAAGTCAAACCTTGGTCAACTCTTCCAACTTAAAGCTTCCGAATTGAGTATTTTCCTCCTGAAACGACTCTGAGCTTCCCGAAATTCAATTTCGACCACACGTACAAGTCATAAAACATGAAGTGAAGCTACTCAAGGTCTCAAACCGTAGAATGACGCGCTAAAGCTCAAAACGACAAGTCGTGTTGTTACATTCTCCCCCACTTAAACATAAGTTCGTCCTCGAACGTGCTAAGAATTGCTCCGGAGTTGTCCCAATTTCACTGTCCAACACCTTGTGCACCTACCCATGCCACCAAAACCCAATTGGGCACACTAGCTCGAGCCAGACTAAAGATCCTTCTTTTTATTTTAGCCAACAATCCTTAGGACCAAATTCTAACCTGTGAATTTCTCTACAAGACTTGATTCCAACATACGAACATCGTATCAATCTCCCCACGCTGAACCCACACATGATCATGCACCCATGCTGACATCACACAATGCATCGCATAACTCATTTGCCCATGGTAACCTCCTCCAAGCACAACAACTGCAAATTCACTGAGTAGTAGTACACTTCATAGCCCATATAAGTATGGTATCAATCCTTACAATACTGCAACGAAAAAGAGGTGCGCAGGAACTCGTAACCACCCGTCAAATCAATAACTCCTACAGTTTCTCTACTTGACAAGAACCGTTACCTCATTCTGAACTGAATAATGACATTCTCTCTTTAATATACCTTACATAAATCCTATCACACTGATTTCAGGTCCAATAACCTTGTCTCACCCAATACAAACTGCTCAGGTGATAAGCCACCCCAAACACTGACCACAATCTCATATGACGCCATAAAACAGACCATCCCTAGACTGCCGGAAAATAATGCCAGCATACTCTGAACACCTACCCAGCATGCGTAACGTATAAAATGGTCGAACATATGCTATGAACCCTTCTTATAGAATGAGAAACAAAATACACTATAATTGATATAGGGAACCATACTTAACATCTCACTGTTGCAGCGTGCAACTCGATCCACACATGATACCGTTGCAGCGTGCCACCTGATCCACACATGATAATAAATAAGGAAATACACATCAAGACATAATGCTTATACCTACGAAATACTCGAATATCGGCCACAAGCATGCCAAGTGTAAAAACACAACCCTGGGGAGACAGATAGCGCCATGCGCTACAGAACTTGAGCTCGACTAAGGTGAAATAACGACAAACTACACCGAACCACAACGCACGTGCGAATAATCAAGTCGTCTCACAACCCACATGGCATAATATAGTATTACAGAGAATAGCTGACAATAGGAATAACATCCAACACCCGAAAACTCCTCCATAAGTAGTGCTATGTTGAATGAACACATCTGACCCGATGTAAATCTACTAGTGGACCTCAAGCCGATTCTGCTTATCCCATATTGGGCTAATAACCTTTCAAGGATCCACAATGACCCTATTCATGACACATAAGAGCATCTGTCAAATTCGGAACAAACTCCCGTAGTCCACAACCAAAGGAATAGAGCGCCTCTCAGTCATAACCTCTCCCATTGGCGACAGTACAAAAATCTCCATACCTGTTTTCTCTAACCATCAAATGACTAACACGCCACACTTATACGATCTTCCCGTTGGATATACTCCCACAACCTTGTGCACTAGGTAGAAATATCTGAACATTAATGGCCATCGACCATGATATTCCTATAATACCGGGTAAGCATTCGCATTTCAATACCCAACACTCATACCACAAAACAGACCATCCTCCGGCTACCCGAAAATAGTATCGGCATACTCCGAGCATTTGAAATCCTCCCTTGCTCCTCGGAGCTCGTGACATTCTTATCAACACCGAACCGCGACCTTGATCCTCAACTTCCAATTTCCATACCGCTCACTGCACTTATCATGTCGCTACGCGAGAATACAAGAATTTTATCATAACTCCTGAACCACCAATAGAATATACACTTCATCATCAAGGACCCCTTTCACTCAACACAATTCAGAGGAACAATTGCAACACGCAACCGAATTCCCATAACCGCAGAAAATACAAACCTCAAGTTGTGGTCTAAACCACCATAACTCTTCCGGGATCCATCTACATATAGCATACCATCATAGTCAAATACCTCCAAATCAATAAAATTACGGTGGATGTCAAGCCCGCACGTACAACCATGAATCACCTGTATAGCTTAACATACCAAAGGAACTGATCATTTCCACAACTATGTTGTTTCAACCCAACACTAACTGACCCAACTTCTTTCGATTTACTTTTGACTTGCCTTCGAAATAATAATAGCTCCCTTTAAATATATTAGACCTCAAGCAACACTCATCCCGATGACCCCAAATCACGAGACCACATTGTATCAACATCCATAAGCCATTTTATACTCTCTTCATTGACTCAATAGTATCTCCAATTGATACACTGCCCTAATTAGATCTTCTGCGAATCTAAAGTTGTCTCTCCCACTTATCTAACACTACACTGCAGACCTGATGATAACATAGAATACTCCAAGTACCCTTCACACTAAAGCTGGCAAGTGGGCCGGTCCTGGGCCTAAACGGGCCAAGTGGGCCGGTCCAAACGGTCCCAGTCCCAAGGCGGTACCAAATTAAACGGACCAAATGGTCTTTTTGTAGGGACCGGTCCGGGACCAAGATCGGGACCGTTTGGTCCCGGGCTAAACGGTCCCGGCCCACAGGCTAAATGGGCTCAGTGGGCCCAATAGAGTTTTTTAAAAAATTAAATAAAAATTAGAGACAAAAGGATGTTAAAAAAAATATCTAAGGCAATGCCCTGTAAATTTTATTATAGAATTGTGACCTAATTTTTTTAATTCAAATTTAAAGTCTAAAGATAAAAATATTGTAAAGAGATATTCAAAGCAATGCCTTGTAATTTTATTATAGCATTAAAAAATATGGCAATATCTTTCTTAGGTTTCATCCCCCCTATGGAATGAGAACAACAAGGTGCTAATACCACCATTGAGAAGAAAAAGAAACTAATCAAAATGTGCCAAAATACAAGTTACATAATACATACTAATTTTTGTTCATACAAGTTACATGGTATCTCTTACAAACTTCATAAATCCATTAAGGTCCGGAGGAATTTTCGTTGGTGGTAGCGAAAAAGTAGCTTGGTCATCGCCACTTCCGGGCGAAGCAACATCCTCCGCAAGTTTAGCTAGCATTTATTCATAAGCTTCATCTTCATCTGGTTGTGATTCAGCAAGTTCAAAATTTCTTCTTTCCGACCGGGGCAGTGGAGGAGGAACAAATTGAGCACTAGATTCGCCACTCTTGAATTTTTTCTTATTTTTACCAAAAAGGTTTTTTAAGGAAGCCATCTTAATTAATAAAATAATAGAAAATAAATAAAACAAACAAAACTATAATATTAAAACTTAAGAGTTGGAACGAGTTTACCGAATTGACGAACAACTTGTTGAAAATTGATTATCGTTGAAGACTTGAAGACTTGAAGACTTCAATTCACCAACTTCACAATTTTTTCACAAATTGTAACAATAAAGTAAGCAATAGTAGCAATTATAGAAGAAAATTAGAGAGAGATTGTGATAGATTGATGATTTTGTAAGAAAAATGAAAGAATGAGGGGGTATTTATAGTTGAAAATAGGAAAAAAGTGTAATTATAAAAAGTTTGGGATTAAAACAAAGTTGAGGGGATTAAATGGCTATTTTATAAATAGCCAATGACTATTTATGACAGCCTAACGACTATTTTTTTTACAGCCCAACGACTATTTTTTAAAATTTTCAATTTTTTTTTTAAAGTTGACCGTTGGGACCGTTTGGCCCGCGAGGGGACCGGTTCGGTCCCGGTCCCTGGCGGGCCCAAAGCATAGGACCGGCCCAGGCTCACTGAAACCGGTCCTAACGGTCCTGGCCCGTTTGGTCCGTTTAGCCCGCGGTCTCGGGCCTGGACCGGCCCGCTTGCCAGCCTTACTTCACACTCTGCTGCAAAGCCTAGTCTTCGGCCACATAACGAACCCGAAAAATCCTTAAGCACTGCACCTTAAATCTTGAATCCACTAGGGCCATTATTGAGAGTCGCCCACTCTAATCCAATCTCGATTATTTAACCAAATAACTAGTGTCCCGCTAGCATATGAGCACTCCAACGAAGCAACCAGCTGAATACTTTCCTTTGTACATCACATCTATCACTTCAATGTTGAATACAATACTTGAACTTCATGTTGGGTCGTGAATAAATTTCTGTTGGAAAAGTTTGTGGAGTATACGCTGTTAGTTAATCGTTTGTTGAAATTGGAGAATGTGACTTGAAGTACTTATAGACAAGGTTTTTTTTGCCAAATAGTTCTGTGTTTCCCAAACAAAGGTATGCCCATTTTACTGTTATAAGCTATTATGTTTTGTTGTGAACTTGAGAATGTCCAAAAGGAGGAAAAATAGAAGTTTGTTTGGACTTTAGATGTTTGACTAATTCATCCTTGAGTGATGTTGAATTTCTCAAAAAGATACAATTCTAAAGGAAGATTCATGTTTTACTCCAGATACAAGCTTTTAAAGCATGTTATTATATTGTCCCAAATGTATAGTTGTTCAGTGTTGGGCCTAAACGAACACAAATTATAAGATCAGACCCATTCGAACGGGTATAAGACTTGAAAAAAAGGATAACAGAGGCCTAAGTGCTGGAACTAAATGCCCTGCAGAGCAATATAAATGTGTCTACACAACCCTGGACACAAGTCCAATACGTTGCTGTAAGTTATACAATTTTGCAATTTCAACAAGTTGCTAGTTTAAGAAAAGAAAGAAATTCGACATATTTTGACCAATTCAAGGTGAAAAATGAGGTTGGTCCCTTGGCAAAACTGTTGAGCCAAAAGGTCTTATTAAAAGATAAATTCACGAGGATTAGGATTTCTGAATCTATTTATATACTAGTATTAACACCCGCGCAGATGCGCGGTCACTAATCATGTCAAATATTTAAATTATTTGGATTATATGTAAATATTCTTAAATTTTAAAATTTCTCGGTAAATATAGATAATCATTGGATATTAATAAAAAACACTACATGAAAAAGTTTAATCATTTATTCTATTTTTTTTTTGATACCATTCTCGCCAGTGTCATTGGATCCTAAAAATAGTCAGGAAGCAAAATAATAACTCATATTTATGGAAAAACAATCAAATGTTGAGACTATGAATAACTCTTTGGATACGACTTGATTCTTTTACTACTACTTGAACTCTTATTTGGTGTGTTGATATCTCTTACAATTAATTATCAAATTTTCCTCCAAAAAGTCGAAAATCGACCCCGGGCCTGCTTGGTCAAAACCCGAGGTTCGGACCAAAATTTATTTACCCATTCACCCCCGAGCCTGAATATATAATTAGTTTTGGAATCCGACCTCAAATTGATGTCCAAATTTTTGAAATCCCTAGTTTCTACCCTAACCCTTAATTCTATCATGAACACTCTAGATTTTAGGTTGAATTCTTGTAAAATGAAATAAAAGATTGAAAGAAACGAGTTAAGGAACACTTACCTATGTTTTGGGGAAGAAAATGTCCTTGAAAAATCTCCCTAGGCCTCCTATCCTTTTGAAACTAGAAATATTATCCTTAATTCAAAACTCATTTTACATGGCTATCTAAGAATTTAAAAAATTCTTTAGCTAGTGAATTTGTTTTTCCAGTATGACTCCATTTTGATATTTGACATTAACCATGTTAAATATCTGAGTTATTTGAATTATATGTAAATAATCTTAAAATTTAAACCTTCTAAATAATTATAGATAATCGTTAGATATTAATTAAGAAACACTACATAAAAAAGACTAACATTTTCTCAAATCTCGTAGTGATAATTTTATTTTAGCACTATTCTCATTGGTGTCATTGGAACCTAAAAATAGCCAGAAAGCGTAATAATAACTCATATTTATGACAAAGTTGTCACGACCCAATTTTTCCTCTGTTGGGTATCGTGGTGGCACCTAGTCTTAGGGACTAGGTAAGCCTAACATTTACTGAATAACAACCATAATAAATAACATCTAACAACTTGAAATGGAATTCTTTATAAAAAAAATTACAATTCCTAAAATCGGTAGTACAAGTCATAAGCTCAACAGAGATTGCTACAAATTTTTAAATACAACTGTTTGGAAATAGGTAAAACATTGTGAATACAAAATAGGAAGGTGACTCCAAAGCCTGCGAACGCAGCAATAGGTTTACCTTGAGTCTCCACAGCAACAATCCGCACAGCTAGCTAATGATCAATTGACATCGAAATACCTGGATCTGCACAAAAATGTACAGAAGTGTAGTATGAGTACACCACGGCGGTACCCAACAAGTATCAAGACTAACCTCAGTGGAGTAGTGACGAGGAACAGTCAAGACACCTACTGGACTAAATGACCTGAACAAAGTATAAGTATAGAAACAATAGAGTATAATATCTATATAAAGACTATGCGGTATGACTAACAATACAATAATTGCAATAGGAAAGGACAACAATAAGTATCAGCGGAATACCATAATAATGACATAGAAGGATGAATGTAAACACAATCTAAATCCGAAATCACAGATACAACAAGAACAAATAATAACTCAGCAACAACGACCGCTTTCACATCAGGTTTAAGTCAACAAATTCCACGAGGTACCGAACCTCGGATAAATCACAACTTACGGGTCTCAATACCTGAATCCTAACACTTGGCATCCTGTGCCCTCATTACACCTCATAACCGCACTGACGACTCGCATGCCAAATAGAGCCATTCTCACATAGAAGGCAAGTAAGCAAGGGTGTGCATTTATACTCAACAATATCAAGAAAACTCTCTTATCCGATAAGAGTGCTTAACTACGTGTATGCTTGTGCAAGTGTCCTAACATAGTTCATACCTTAAGGAAAAGAACAGACATCACGTAGAATATTTTGTCATAACTTTCACAAGATAAAGCTCACACAGGTAAGTGTACCACTACACAAATATCAACAACATGAATTCCCCAAGGCCATCACAAATAATCACAAATCAATCCCTGACATAGCCCACCTTGTCTCGCCACGTGAGCAATAGTAAAATAAATGTCCGCCTTGTCTCGCCACACGTGCATAATAATGTTCTCGCCTTGTCTCGCCACATGCGCAACCCATATATATATATATATATATATATATATATATATATATATATATATATATCCCGCCTTGTCACGCCGCATTAAAGTATGCTGCAGGCGGGCAGCCCTGATCCACACTCATCCTCACCAATCAGGCCCTCGGCCTCACTCAGTCATAAGTATGCTGCAGGCGGGCAGCCCAGATCTACACTCATCCTCACCAATCAGGCCCTCGGCCGATATCAAACCTGCTGCGGCGTGTAGCCCGATCCCATGAATATGCAACATAAATCAGGCCCTCAGCCTCACTCAGTCATAAACCTCTTAAGCCATTCGGGCATCTCAGTAAAACAAGGCATTCGGCCCAAAATATTTTTATGCATCAAGATAGAGTCTTAAAACTGAGTTATGATATGCAATGAAATGAATATGACTGAGTATGAATTTTCAGTTTAACACAATAATTCACAGTAATATGACCTCTATGAGTCCTAATAATACTGGCACATAGCCTCAATATGATTATTAATATATTTTTCAGCTCAATTTCTTTAACACATAAAACCGCATGGAAAATGCCAAGATTATTTAACTATAAAATTTCATAGAAACAATTATGTCATAATTTCTATAGTGCACGCCCACACGCCCGTCACCTAGCATGTGTGTCACCTTCCAACAATTCACAAAAATACATATATTCAGGGTTCATACCCTCAACTCCAAGATTAGAAGAGTTACTTACCTCGAACAAGCTGAATCGAATATCGAGCAAGCTAAACAATACTCCAGAAATCCCATTATGTGCGTATCAACTCCCGAATGGCTCGAATCAACCACAATTAATTTGATTCAGTCTACACAATTCATAGGAATTAATTTCATATCAAAATGCTAATATTTTTACAAAATTCAAAATTACGCCCCAAAAATCACCCGTGGGGCCCATATCTCGGAATCCGATAAAACTTACAAAATCCGAACCCACATTCAACCACGAGTCTAACCATACCAAAATTACTCAAATCCGACCACAACTCGGCCTTCAAATTCTCAATTTAAAGTAATAGAGTTTTCAAACTTTTTCAACTTAATTCACTAATTAAATGATAAAAACAACCATGAATTCGGGTAATTTAACCAATATTGAGTTAAGAACACTTACCCCGTTGTTTTCTCTGAAAATCTCTCAAAAATCGCCTCAATCCGAGCTCCAAATCGTTAAAAATGGAAAACGGGACGAAGTCCCATTTTCTGAACTTAAACTTTCTGTCCAGACCTCTCTTCTTCGCGAACGCGACAGGTCCCTCGCGTTTGCGCATTTGCTCTTCGCGAACGCGAGACACTGTCCGCGAACGCGATGCTTTACGGAGCCCTATTTCGCGAACGCGAAGACAAAAGTCCATGCCCACTATGTTTCCCTTCGCGAACGCGATACCCCGTACGCGAACGCGATGCACAACCCAGCTTCTCTTCGCGAATGCGATACCCCCTCGCGAACGCGAAGAGTAAATCCTGCCTGCCACAAATTCCTCTTCCCGAACGCGAGGGCCCACTCGCGAACGCGAAAGAGAAAATTCGAAAAATGCAGCAACAGATATCAGCAATCTCACCAAGGCCAAAAATTGTCCGTTAACCATCTAAAACTCACCCGAGCCCCTCGGGACCTCAACCAAATATACCAACAAGTACTAAAATATCATACGAACTTAGTCGAACCCTCAAATCACCTCAAACAATGCTAAAACCATGAATTACACCCCAATTCAAGCCTAATGAACTTTGAAATTTCTAGTTTCTTCAACTTGCGCCGAAACACATCAAATCACATCTGATTGACCTCAAATTTTGCACACAAGTCATGAACGACATAACGAAGCTATTCCAATTTCCAGAATCGGATTCCGACCTCGATATCAAAAAGTCAACTCCCCGGTCAAGCTTTCCAAAAATTCAATTTTCGACATTTCAAGCCTAATTCCACAACGGACCTCCAAATAATTTTTCGGACACGCTCCTAAGTCCAAAATCACCATACGGAGCTATTGGAATCATCAGAATTAAATTCCGAGGTCGTTTACACATAAGTCGACATCCAGTCTCTTTTTTAATTTAAGCTTTAAACCTTGGAACTAAGTGTTCCAATTCATTCCAAAACCTCACCGGACCTGAACCAATTACCTCAGCAATTCACACAACTGTAAAGTTCAATTTGTGCAGTAAAGGGGGAAGCAAGGTTGTAATACTCAAAACGATCGGTCGGGTCGTTACAACATACCCAATAGTTTTGCTAGAAAAACCCATAAGGAAGCTCCCAAACCCGAAGTCTAAAACTCAAAATATGAAGAAAATGGCCAAACCCTTGACTTAAATGATTCTGCCCAGGACTTCCGCATTTGTGGACAAGGAAGTGCATCTGCGCTATCGCATTTGCGAGAAATCATTTGCATTTGCGAACTCAGCTGGCCAGGCCTGGATCTGCATATACGGAATTAAAGCCGTACCAGCGGCCCCGCAGAAGCGCCAAAGGAAGCACAGAAGCGAGCTTCTTCGCAGATACGATCGCTGGACCGCAAAAGCGGCCTCCGCAGAAGCGAGCGAGCCTCCAGGCCACCATGACCGCACACGCGACCAGGCTCACGCAGAAGTGGAGCCGCACCTGCCCTCCAAAGTGTCGCAGGTACGAAAATACCAGAACCAAACCTGTTCGAAACTATGAAAAACATCTGAAACTCATCTGAAACACACCCGGGGTCCCCGGGACCCCGTCCAAGAATAACAACAAGTTCCATACCCTAATACGGACTCGCTCGAGGTCTCAAGTCACATCAAACAATGTCGAAACTACAAATCACCCTCCAATCCAAACTTAATGAACTTGTAACTTTACATTTCTACAACCGATGCCGAAACTATCAAACCACGTCCGATTGACCTCAAATTTTGCATACAAGTCATATTCAATATTATGAACCTACTCCAACTTCCGAAATCGGAATCCGACCCCGATATCAAAAAGTCCACTTCCGATCAAAATCTCCAAAAATTCGACTTTCGCCATTTCAAGCCTAAATCAGCTACAAACTTCAAATTCACAGTCCGAAAATTTTTCTAAGTCCAAAATCACCCAACTGAGCTAACAGAACCGACGAAACTCCATTCTGAAGTCGTCTTCACACAGTTCTAACTACGGTCAAAATCCTAAGGCTTAAGCTTCCGTTTTAGGGACTAAGTGTCCCAAATCACTTCGAATCATCCGGTAATTGAATACAACCAGGAACGCAAGTCAATACACATAATATGAAGCTGTTCAGGGCCTTATGCCGCCGAACGAGACTTAAATTCTCAAAATAACTGGCTGGGTCGTTATAAAAGCACAGAGGTTGACACAATATAAACAATTCTTTGATTACGACGTGACTCTTATACTACGGCTTGAACTCTTATTTGGATACGAGTTCAACCATACTAAAATTATCAAATTCCGATACCATTTCGTCCCTCAAATCATGATTTTTCATTTTAAATTTTTTCTTCCAACAGCCTCCATTTTCCTCACTAAAAATACAAATTAAATGATAAAAATAAAGAAAAAATCATGAAATATAATAAATTCTAGGTAAAGAACACTTACCCAATCGATTTTCTTGAAAAACCCTCAAAGAAGCTCCCAAAACCGAGGTCTAAAACTCAAAATATGAAGAAAATGGCCAAACCCTCGACTTATATGATTCTGCCCAGGTATGACCGCACCTGCGACACAATTAGCCACTTATGTGGCGTCGCTTCTACGATAAAAGAACCGCATATGCGAAGACCACTGACCAGCTTCGCCCTCGCACCTGCGGACATCCTACCGCTTCTGCGCAACCGCAGGTGCGCATGCCAAAATCGCATCTGCACTCAAGCTCGCCTCTGCGCCCAATAATACGCTTCTGCGGCGCCGCAGATGCGCACTAGTTTTCCGCATCTCCGGAGACTACCAAGCTCAGACCTTCACGCACTTGTGTCGTCATCTTCGCATCTGCGACCATCGCACTTGCGCCCAGGATCCGCATGCGCGATTACACCAGAACTCAGATCTGTTCACAACCATGAAAACCATATGTAACTCGTTTGAAACACACCCGAGGCCCCCGTGACCTCAACCAAATATACCAACAAGTCTTAAAACACCATATGAACTTAGTCGAGCCCTCAAAATACGTCAAACAACGCTAAAACACGAATCAACCTCCAATTCAAACTTAATAAACTTGAAACTTCAAATTTCTACAACCGATGCCGAAACCTGTCAAAATACGTCCGATTGACCCCAAATTTTGCACACAAGTCATACTCAACATTACTGACCTACTACAACTTTCGGAAGTGAATTCCGACCATAATATCAAAAAGTCCACTACTGGTCAAAATCTCCAAAAATTTCGACTTTCGCCATTTCAAGCCTAAATGAGCTACAGACCTCCAAAACACAATCCAGACACGTCCCTAAGTCCAAAATCACCCAACGGAGCTAACAGAACTGATGAAACTCCATTCCGGAGTCGTCCTCACACAGTTCTGACTACGGTCAAAATCCTAAGGTTTAAGCTCCCGTTTTAGGGACTAAGTGTCCCAAATCACTCTGAATCATCCGGTAACTGAATTCAATCACGCACACAAGTCAATACACATAATACAAAGCTGCTCAGGGCCTTATGCCGCTGAACGGGACTTAAATTCTCAAAACAATCGGCCGGGTCGTTATATGTATGTATTTAACTAAAATAGTCAAATATAAAATAAAGTTACCATATACTATTGATATTTATTAACTTGTCACTTGACTTAACCATAATGCTAATTATATATGATAACTTTATTCCTATATATATATATATATATATATATATATATATATATATATATATATATATATATATATATATATAATAGAGAAGAAAATTCATGATAGTATGCCAAGTGTCACCACGAAATATCAACACGTGTCATGTTTTAAGACAAAACTCCAATAAATTTGGAGATTCAAAAAAGATTCAACAAAAAATTGAAATAGAAAAAAAATTACAAAATTTTAAAGAATTAACAATTCAATTATTCACATCATGGAGTCCCATGTTTTTAGGCACACATTTTTTAAAACTGAAATGTAAAAAAAACAAAAATACTCCAATTCCAAAAAATGGACTCCCACGTTTTTTCATTAGTTTTTTGTTTAATTTATTATAAATAAAAATTTGACAATTTCTTTTACATAGAAATAGTAATAAATAAAAGAAAAAAAACAGTCACCGATCTATTCAAAAAAATTAACTCCCACATTTTTTCATTAGTTTTTTATTTAATTTATTATAAACCTGAAAATTTTACTTCAATTTTTTTTCACATACAAATAGGAAGTAAGGAAAACCAGACACTCCACGATTGTCTTCTATAATCTAAATGTGGGTATCAAAACCTAACTCCATAACTTAGAAACTGTCTCTTATTGTCACAAGCGTATATTCCTCCTTTTATTTTATTTTTCAGTCCCTTTTTTCTCTGCTCAAAATATACAACTTTGCAAATATGGCTACAACCCTTCATGAAATAAGTCAAATTTCAAGCAACTCGATGCAATGGAATCTGAAAGTGACAGTCGTTCGAATGTGAAATATTCTAGATCCTTTCAAGCCTGATATACCATATTTCATAGAGTTGACTTTACAAGATCTATTTATCTATAAAAGGAGAAGCAAATCCATGATATTATGCCAAGTGTCACCACGAAATATCAACACGTGTCATGTTTTAAGACAAAACTCTAATAAATTTGGAGATTCAAAAAAAATTGAAATAGAAAAAAACTTACAAAATTTTAAAGAATTATCAAATTCAGTTATTCACATCATGGAGTCCCATGTTTTAAGGCACACATTCTTTTAAAACTGAAAAGTAAATAAACAATACTCCAATTCCAAAAAATGGACTCCCACGTTTTTTCATAAGTTTTTTGTTTAATTTATTATAAATAAAAATTCGACAATTTTGTTTTTACATAGAAATAGTAATAAATAAAATAAAAAAAATACTCCACGACCTATTCAAAAAAATGGACTCCCACATTTTTTAGTTTTTTATTTAATTTATTATAAACTTGAAAATTTTACTTCAATATTTTTTCACATACAAATAGGAAGAAAGAAAAACCAGACACACCACGATTGTCTTCTATAACCTAACTGTGGGTATCAAAATCTAACTCCATAACTTAGAAACTGTCTCCTAATGTCCCAAACGTCTATTTCTCCTTTTATTTTATTTTTCAGTCCCTTTTTTCTCTGCTCAAAATATACAACTTTGCAAATATGGCTACAACCCTTCATGAAATCAGTCAAATTTCAAGCAACTCGATGCAATGGAATCTGAAAGTGACAGTCGTTCGAATGTGAAATATTCTAGATCCTTTCAAGCCTGATATACCATATTTCATAGAGTTGACTTTGCAAGATCTATTTATCTATAAAAGGAGAAGCAAATCCATGATATTATGCCAAGTGTCACCACGAAATATCAATATGTGTCATGTTTTAAGACAAAATTCTAATAAATTTGGAGATTAAAAAAAATTGAAATAGAAAAAAACTTACAAAATTTTAAAGAATTATCAAATTCAGTTATTCACATCATGGAGTCCCATGTTTTAAGGCACATATTCTTTTAAAACTGAAAAGTAAATAAACAATACTCCAATTCCAAAAAATGGACTCCCACGTTTTTTCATAAGTTTTTGGTTTAATTTATTATAAATAAAAATTCGACAATTTTGTTTTAACATAGAAATAGTAATAAATAAAATAAAAAAAATACTCCACGACCTATTCAAAAAAAATGGACTCCCACATTTTTTAGTTTTTTATTTAATTTATTGTAAACTTGAAAATTTTACTTCAATATTTTTTTACATACAAATAGGAAGAAAGAAAAACCAGACACACCACGATTGTCTTCTATAACCTAACTGTGGGTATCAAAATCTAACTCCATAACTTAGAAACTGTCTCCTAATGTCCCAAACGTCTATTTCTCCTTTTATTTTATTTTCCAGTCTCTTTGTTCTCTGCACAAAATACACAACTTTACAAATATGGCTACAACCCTTCATGAAATCAGTCAAATTTCAAGCAACTCGATGTAATGGAATCTAAAAGTGACAGTCGTTCGAACGTGGAAAATTCTGGATCCTTTCAAGCCTCATATACCATATTTCATAGAATTGACTTTACAAGATCTATTTATATATAAAAGGAGAAGCAAATCCATGATATTATGCCAAGTGTCACCACTAAATATCAACACGTGTCATGTTTTAAGACAAAACTCCAATAAATTTGGAGATTCAAAAAAAATTCAAACAAGAATTGAAATAGAAAAAAACTTACAAAATTTCAAAGAATTAACAAATTCTGTTATTTACATCATGGAGTCTCATGTTTTTAGGCATATATTTTTTAAAACTGAAAAGTAAAAACAAATACTCTAATTCCAAAAATTGGACTCCCACGTTTTTTCCTAAGTTTTTTGTTTAATTTATTATAAATAAAAATTCGATAATTTATTTTACATAGAAATAGTAATAAATAAAATAAAAAAACACTCCACGGTCTATTAAAAAAATGGACTCCCACATTTTTTAGTTTTTTTTATTTAATTTATTATAAACCTGAAAATTTTACTTCAATTTCTTTTCACATACAAATAGGAAGAAAGGAAAAACAAACACTCCACGATTGTCTTCTATAACCTAACCGTGGGTATCAAAACCTAACTCCATAACTTAGAAACTGTCTCCTAATATCCCAAATGTATGTTTCTCCTTTTATTTTATTTTCAGTCCCTTTTTTCTCTGCTCAAAATACACAACTTTGCAAATATGGCTACAATCCTTCATGAAATCAGTCAAATTTCAAGCAACTCGATGCAATGGAATCTGAAAGTGACAGTCGTTCGAATGTGGAAAATTCCGGATCCTTTCATGCCTGATATACCATATTTCAATGAGTTGACTTTACAAGATCTATTTATATATAAAAGGAAAAGCAAATACATGATATTATGCCAAGTGTCACCACGAAATATCAACACGTGTCATGTTTTAAGACAAAACTCCAATAAATTTGGAGATTCAAAAAAAAATTGAAATTGAAAAAAACTTACAAAATTTTAAAGAATTAACAAATTTAGTTATTCACATCATGGAGTACCATATTTTTAGGCACACATTGTTTTAAAACTGAAAAGTAAAAAAAAATACTTCAATTCCAAAAAATGGACTCCCACGTTTTTTCATAAGTTTTTTGTTTAATTTATTATAAATAAAAATTCGATAATTTTTTTTTACATAGAAATAGTAATAAATAAAAGAAAGAAACACTCCACGATCTATTCAAAAAAAGGACTCCCGCATTTTTTAGTTTTTTATTTAATTTATTATAAACCTAAAAATTTTACTTCAATTTTTTTTCACATACAAATAGAAAGTAAGAAAAACCAGACACACCACAATTGTCTTCTATAACCTAACTGTGGGTATCAAAACCTTACTCCATAACTTAGAAACTGTCTTCTAATGTCCCAAACATCTATTTCTCCTTTTATTTTATTTTTCAGTTCCTTTTTTCTCTGCTCAAAATACACAACTTTGCAAATATGGCTACAATCCTTTATGAAATCAGTCAAATTTCAAGCAACTCGATGCAATGGAATCTGAAAGTGACAGTCGTTCGAATGTGAAAAATTCTGGATCCTTTCAAGCCTGATATACCATATTTCATAGAGTTGACTTTACAAGATCTATTTATATATAAAAGGAGAAGCAAATCCATGATATTATGCCAAGTGTCTCCATGAAATATCAACACGTGTCATGTTTTAAGACAAAACTCCAATAAATTTGGTGATTCAAAAAAAATTGATATAGAAAAAACTTACAAAATTTTAAAGAATTATCAAATTCAGTTATTCACATCATGGAATCCCATGTTTTTAGGCACACATTTTTTAAAACTGAAAAGTAAAAAAAACAAATACTCTAATTCCAAAAATTGGACTCCCACGTTTTTTCCTAAGTTTTTTGTTTAATTTATTATAAATAAAAATTCGATAATTTTTTTTTACATAGAAATAGTAATAAATAAAATAAAAAAACACTCCACGACCTATTCAAATAAATGGACTCCCACATTTTTTAGTTTTTTATTTAATTTATTATAAACCTGAAAATTTTACTTCAATTTCTTTTCACATACAAATAGGTAGAAAGGAAAAATACACGCTCCATGATTGTCTTCTATAACCTAACCGTGGGTATCAAAACCTAACTCCATAACTTAGAAACTGTCTCTTTGTGATGACCCAAAATGTCATCTTTAAATTTAATAATTAATTTTATATTCTAAGACCTTAAAAATTACTATTTATTATTCCTCGACTTGCGTGCGCAGTCCGTAAAATTTTCCGGAAAGTTTTCAGGCGAAAAATGAATTAAAATGTGAATTAGAGCTTTAAAACTCAACTGAGTTGACTTTGGTCCATTTTTTGAGCAAACGGACTCGGATCAGTATTTTGATAGTTTTGGTAGGTCCGTATCGTGATTTGGGACTTAGGCGTATGCCCGAAATCAAATTCCGAGGTCCCTAGCCCGAGATATGGAATTTTAATGAAAAATTAAAAGTTTTAGTTCAAATAGTGACCGGATGTCAAATTATGTGCAAACGACCCCGGAATACAATTTTGATGATTCCAACAGTTCCGTATGGTGATTTTGGACTTAGAAGCATGATCGGAATTTTATTTGGAAGTCCGTAGTGGAATTAGGCTTGAAATGCCAAAAGTTAAATTTTTGGGAAGTTTGACCGGGGGGTTGACTTTTTGATATCGAGGTCGGAATCCGATTCTGAAAATTGGAATAGGTCTGTTATGTCATTTATGACTTGTGTGCAAAATTTGAAGTCATTCCGAATTGATTTGATGTGTTTCGGCACAAGATATAGAATTTGAAAGTTCAAAGTTCATAGATTTTGATTTGAGGTGCGATTCGTCGTTTTGATGTTGTTTGATGTTGTTTGAAGCCTCGACTAAGTTCGTATTGTATTTTGGGACATGTTGGTATAATTGGTTAAGGTCCCGAGGGTCTCGGGTGGATTTCGGAAGGTAAACGGAATGGATTTCGGACAAAGAAGGCTTGCAAAAATTTCGCGTGGAGCCAAATGTGGAAGCTTATATCGCGCAATCTATAAAGAATTCGAACATTTTCAAAACATAAATGTTTTAGCCCTTTGATTCTAGTTTCTAGAAAGTTAAACCATTTATCATTTGGACATTTGTACAGAAAGTTATGATGGATTGAATGAAGGCTTGTAGAGCAGTTTTGCCAGAAATTTCGCCAGAAATTTCTGATGTGTAGAGCCAACTTTGGAAGCTTATATCTCGAAATTCATAAGGAATCGGAAAATTGTCAAAACATGAAAGTTGTAGTCGTTTGATTTTAGTTTCCAGAAAGTTACACCATTCATCATTTGGACATTTGTACATAAAGTTATGATTGATTGAAGGAAGGCTGGTAGAGCAATTTCTGGTGGACTTTTAGTGATGAAAAATGGACTTTTAGTGACGGAAAATGGACTTTTAGTGACGAAAAATGGACTTTTAGTGACGGAAAATGGACTTTTAGTGACGGATTGGCAGAAACTTAAGGACCAAAAATGGTCATTTCATTTATTTCGTTTTGGATTTTTGGAGCACGGTTCTTGGGCGATTTTCACGGGAAAACATTGGGGTAAGTGTTCCTTATCCTATATTGATTATATTTTATGATTCCATACTCATTTACATCATGAATTCGTGAATTTATGAAAGAAAAATTAAGATTTTTGCAAAATCTTCCAAAAACGAAAATTTAAGATTTGGAGGTCGAGTTGTTATCGGATTTTTGGTAAAATTGGTATGGGTGGACTCGTAATTGAATGGGTTGTCGGATTTTATAAGTTTCGCCGGATTCCGAGATGTGGTCCCCACGGGCAAATTTTGAACTAATTTCGGATTTTATTGAAATTGTAATATTTTCTTATGAAATTGATTACTATAATTTATGTTAACTGTATCGAATTAATTATGACTAGATACGAGTTGATCGGAGTCGGAAAATCGAGGAAAAAGTATAATACTTGATTAAATTGGAGCAAGTCGAGGTAAGTGACTTGTCTAACCTTGTGTGGGAGAAATTCTTCCCCTAGGATTGATAATTGTAATGTGTGAAAAGTCGTGTACACGAGGTGACGAGTGTGTACACGTGCTAAATATGAATTATTATATTTTAAATTGTGTAGATCACTGTTGCGCATTAATTAAATTATTTTATTTTGTTATACTCTTCATTATTGATTTAATGTTTATATTTTAAATTTGTTTGACCTTTTCCCGCTAATTGTTGTTTTTGTTTAGTTGGAACTTGGTTTCTTTTATTCTGTGCATTATTTGAAGGTTGATTTTCTTTAAATTAAATATTATTAATATGAAGTATTTGACATTTTTAAACTTGATATTGAAGCAACATTAAAGATTTTGAAATATTATTTTCCTAAATTATTTACTCCTGAATATTTTTGTAAGATTTTCGTACTCATTGTGATGGAACAGTGAGCTCTTTATTGTGGAAAAATATTATTGTTGAATTATTTTGACATGAGCCGTGAGCTCTTTATTGTGAAAAAATATTATTGTTGAATTATTTTGACATGAGCTGTGAACTCTTTATTGTAGAAAAATATTATTGATGATTTATTTTGGCATGAGCCGTGAGCTCTTTATTGTGGAAAAATACTGTTGTTGAATTATTTTGGCAACTTAAATTATTTGAGCACTTGAGGTGCAAATTGTGATATATTATGATATTGATACGCATGCGGTGGTATAAGGTCAGGGTGTTGAAACGCATGCGGTGAGATAAGGGTGGCTAATAGGGGTGACTACTAGAAGTCATGCGGTGTGATAAGGGTGGCTAAAACGAAGGATGCTATTTCGGAAAAAAATGTTTTCTTTAAATAAATTGTGAAGGCTCCTGCGGTGATATAAGAAAATGAGATATTGTGAAATTATTTATAAATTGGGACTACGAGGCGGTACCTCGGTAGTGCCCTTGTTGATATTGATTTATGGCCATAGTTGCTTTCGATTAATTATTGTGATTTTCATAAAGTTGAAGGAAATTCTGTTTTGATTTCACGAGATATTAATTGCAATTATTTGGTGTCATTAAATGTGACATACTATTTGATTCATTTCCAATGTCATTTTATTTTACTACTGTAATGACCTAACCGGTCATTTTAATTTTTAGAACCCCGTTCTCTAAAATAAAACTTCCTGTAGGTGCTTGTAATGATTTATAACTTGCGGGGATGGTTGGTTCGGGATTTGGAAGTGTTTGGGGTGAAACCAGAACACTTGGTTCCTTAAGTTGGCCTTAAAGTGCTAAGTTTGACTTCGGTCAACATTTTTGTGGAAACGACCCCGGAATCGAATTTTGATGATTATAATAGCTCTATATGGTGATTTTGGACTTAGAAGCGTGTTCAGAATTTTATTTGGAAGTCCGTAGTTAAATTAGGCTTGAAATGGCTAAAAACAAGAATTTAAGTTTGAAAGTTTGACCGATGAGTTGACTTTTTGATACCGGAGTCGGAATCCAGTTCCGAAAATTTTCATAGCTCCGTTATGTAATTTATGACTTGTGTGGAAAATTTGAGGTCAATCGGAGTTGATTTGATAGGTTCCGACATCGAATGTAGAAGTTGAAAACTCTTAGTTTCATTAAGCTTGAATTGGGGTATGATTGATGGTTTTAGCGTTGTTTGATGTGATTTAGAGGTTCGACTAAGTTCGTATGATATTTTAGGACTTGTTGGTATATTTGGTTGAGGTCCCGAGGGCCTCGGGTAAGTTTCGGATGGTTAACGGATCAAAAGTTTGACTTAAAAAACTGCTGCAATTTTCCCTTCTGCTATATATTCTGGGCTGTGATCGAGCCCCAAATCGAACCCAGATATCGAGCCCACGATCGAGGCCTGAGTCGAAGCCAGGGACGAGGCTCAGTATCGAATCCTCGATCGAAGGCAAGGCTCGAGGGCCATGATCGAAGGCAAGGCTCGAGGGCCAGGGTCAAGACCCAAGATCGAACTTGATCGAAGCCATGACCATGTCCCTGAGATCGAGCTCCTTGATCGAGCTCCCTGAAATCGAGCTCCCTAAGATCGAGCTCCCTGAGACCGAGCTCCTTGAGATCGAGCTCCCTGATCGAGCTCCTTGATCGAACTGGGCAGAGCTGTAAGTTATAAAAATAGAGGACATTCGTCCCATTTGCCATTTTTGGCGAACTTGAGCTTGAACAGAGGCGACCTTTGGCAGATTTTCAAGGGAAAAACATTGGAGTAAGTGATTCTAACTCGGATTTGGTCTACATATACAAGTATATCATTGTTTTCACAATCTAATTAGTGTTTTGAGATTGAAAGTTGGAAAAAAGTTTAGAAATCTCATAGAAACGAAATTTTGAGGTTTCGGTATCGATTCGGAGTCGGATTTGAGTGAAACTGGTATGGTTGGACTCGTAATTGAATGGGTTATCGGATTTCATAACTTTTGCCGGATTCCGAGATGTGGGCCCCGCGGGCGAATTTTTAATTAATTTCGGGATTTTTATTAAAAATGTAGTATTTCCTTATAGAATTTATTTTCTATAATTTTTAGTGATTGTATCGAATTATTTTGGCTAGATTCGAGCCAGACAGAGTTGGATAATCGTGAAAAAGGTAAAATTGTGGATTAAATTGGAGCAAGACGAGGTAAGTCTCTTGTCTAACCTTGTGAGGGGGAAATTACCTCATAGGTGATTAAAATTAAATAATTATTGCTAATTGTGGGGGGGCTACGTATGCACGTGGTGACGAGAGTCCGTGCGTAGCTACTATTAATGCTAAAGTCCGGGTAGTTTAGGACACAAAGCATGCCTTACTTGTGTAAATTGTATTCTTTGATTTATTTATATTAATTGATATCTATATGAATATATTGTGAATTGTTAGATAAAGACATTAAAGGATGAAAATCTCATAGGCTTGATTGTCTGTTTTAATCAATTAATTGTTAAAAGAAATTGTTCTCCTCCCAAATTCATCTTATAATAAATACACTCTCCTTCCGGAGGCACATAAGAAAATGTCCTCCATTCTTGTGGAGCGGGCCGAACGCTTCGGTAGGATAGATGCATCTATGGATCGTGCCGCACGTCCCTCGGCAGTGTACACGACACTCTGGATCGGGCCGTACGTCCTCGGCAGAAATCGTGCTTAATAATAATAATAATTACACGATGCTTTAATAATTTATTTCAGCTTGTGAAGCTAATTAGTAAATTGAAAAATCTTCGGAATTTAATGAATTATTATTCTTGCTTGTTAAGGAATTAATTGTTACTCCTGTAAATGAGATTTAATTGATAAATTGAAATTTATTTGAATTGAAGGAATTTAATTAATATATTGAGAATTTATACATTTGAAGGAATTTGATTATTTCCGGTGATTAAATAAATTATTGTAAATTCTGTAAATCATGCTGATTTAAATATCCTAGTTTTATTTCAATTATTATTGACCTATAGTGAGTGTCAAAGTCGGCCATCTCGTCTCTACCACTTCGAGATTAGGCCTGATACTTACTGGATACACATTATTTACGTACTCATACTACACTTGCTGCACTTTTTGTGCACGATCTGAGACAGGTACTAGTGGAGGACCTATCATCACATACCCACGTCATCCCGAGGCATAGTGGTGAGCTGCCTTTCTAAGCCGTTCTGCAGCTACCAGTGTCTCTTCTGATATTTATATTCTGTCTATTTTATTTCAGACAGTATTTGGAGTTTTGTATAATCTACTAGATGCTCATGCACTTGTGACATCGGGTCTTGGCACACACATTGGTAGAAATTGGTATTTTATTATCTTCTTGGAATAAAAGTTTAACCAATGTATGTTTGACTTATTAGTTGGCTTGCCTAGCTGTAGTGTTGGGCGCCATCACGACCTATAGGTGAAATTGGTTCGTGACAACATGGTATCAGAGCACTAGGTTCACGTAGGTCTCGCAAGTTATGAGCAGACCTAATAGAGTTTTGCGGATCGGTACGGAGACGTCTGTACTTATCTTCGAGAGGCTATATGGTGTTAGGAAACTACCTTTCTTCATATTCCATCGTGCAATTAATGTAGTACTAAATATCCTTCTCTTATTCTCTCACAAATGGTGAGAACACGCTCTAATGAGATTCCAGACTAGGGAAGAGCTACTCCCCCAGTTGCTAGAGGCCGAGGCAGAGGCCGAGGGAAGGCTCCAGCCCGTGGTAGAGGGCGAGGACGTCCTAGGACTATTCCGGTTATGCCGCCAGTGAATCCAGCAAAAAATCCCATTATTAAGGAGCAAGGTGAGGTGCCTGTGGCAGAGCCAGCTCCGGTGGACTTCACATCTGCACCGGGATTTCAGGATGTTATGGGTCGTATGTTGCGATTCAAATATGACTCAGGCCGGTTTATTTCTGGCAGACCCAGCCACATCTCAGGCGGGCGGGGGAGCACAGACCCCTACTGCGCAGGCTCATGGACAGGCAGCTGCTGTATATCAGACCCAGGGTGCACTACCCGTGGGTGGAGTTCAGCCAGTGGCAGCAGCTACACCTGAGCCCAGGCCAGCTGTAGTCGCCGATCCTCAGAAACTATTGGATAAATGGACTAGACTACATCCTCCTATCTTCGGGGGTGAGCGACATGAGGATCCACAGGATTTCATTGATCGTTGCAAGGATAGACTGTACAACATGAGGATATTGGAATCCCATGGGGTTGATTTCGCTACTTTTCAGCTAGAGGGTAGAGCCCGTAGATGGTGGCAGTCTTATGCTCTTGGCAGACCAGCAGATTCGACTCCCATGACTTGGGACAGGTTCACCTATATCTTCTTGGACAGGTATATTCCACCCTCCTAGAGGGAAGAGTTGCGGTTTCAGTTTGAGCAGCTCCAGCAGGGTCAGATGTCAGTGACTGATTATGAGGCAAGGTTTTCTGATTTATCTCGCCATGCACTAATGATACTCCTTACTGAGGCAGAGAGAGTGCGAAGGTTTGTATCCGGTTTACATACTGGTATTCAGGCTACTATGGCTCGAGAGGTTGAGATGGGTACTTCTTATGAGCGAGTTGTGGAGATAGCCCGGAGAATTGAGGGTGTACGTCAGCGGAGCCAAGAGCAGATTATGAGAGATAAGCGGTTCAGGTACTCTGGAGAGTTGAGAGGTGCTCCGTCCGGGGGCAGAGGTCAGTTCGTGAGGGGACAGTCCAGCAGACCCCCATATACAGCACCACCACCTCCTCGAGGTGCTCCAGTGCGACCTTATATCAGTGCTATCCCAGAGAGTTCTTACCGCCCACCAGCTATTCAGGGTCCTCCCAGTGGGTATTCAGGTCCCCAAGGCCAGACACTTAGTCAGCAGCCCATCGCACCGAAGAGTTGTTACGAGTGCGGGGATCCCAGTCACATGCGGAGGTTTTGCCCCAGGCTTCGAGGTAGACCAGTACAGCAGGGTCAGCAGCCTATGCTTACCGGACCAGTTGCTCCACCAGTAGTCCGACCACCCAGAGGTGGAGGACAGGTGGGTAGGGGCCGTCCTAGAGGTGGAGGTCAGCCAGGCGGAGGCCAGACAGTTGGCGCTCCAGCTCGGTTCTATGCTTTTTCGGCTAGACCAGATGCAGAGGCCTCAGATGCCGTGATTACAGGTATTATTTCTGTTTGTGGCAAAGATGACTCAGTATTATTTGATCCAGGATCTACGTATTCATATGTGTCATCTCTATTTGCTCCATTCCTGGGTGTTTCTCGTGAGTCCTTAAGTACTCCTATTTATGTGTCCACTCCTGTGGGTGATTCTGTTATCGTGAACCGGATCTATCGGTCCTGTATTATTACATTCTGTGGTTATGAAACTAGAGCAGATCTCCTATTGCTTGAGATGATCGATTTTGAAATTATTCTGGGTATGGACTGGTTATCTCCATATCATGCTATTCTCGATTGTCATGCCAAGACTGTTACCTTGGCTATTCCAGCATTGCCTAAGCTGGAGTGGAAGGGTTCGCCTGTTAGTTCATTTAATCGAGTTATTTCTTTTATAAAGGCTCAACATATGGTTGAGAAGGTTTGTTTATCTTATCTAGCCTATGTTCGGGATACTACTGCAGAGACTCCTGCTATTGATTCAGTGCCTGTAGTTCGGGAGTTTCCCGATGTATTTCCGTCAGATCTTCTAGGTATGCCACCTGATCATGATATTGATTTCTGTATTGACTTGGCTTCAGATACCCAGCCTATATCTATCCCACCGTATCGCATGGCTCCGAAAGAATTGAAAGAACAGCTTGAAGAGTTACTAGCCAAAGGGTTTGTCAGACCGAGTGTATCGCCTTGGGGTGCACCGGTATTATTTGTCAAAAAGAAGGATGGAACAATGCGGATGTGTATTGATTATCGCCAATTGAACAAAGTCACTATTAAGAACAAGTACCCGTTGCCGCGTATTGATGATCTATTTGACCAGTTGCAGGGTGCTAGGGTATTCTCTAAGATCGACTTGAGGTCGGGGTACCATCAGTTGAAGATTCGGGATTCGGATGTTCCGAAGACTGCTTTCCGTACTAGATATGGTCATTATGAGTTTCTGGTAATGTTTTTTGGTTTAACTAATGCCCCGACAGCATTTATGGATCTGATGAACAGGGTATTCAGGCCATATATTGACTCATTTTTCATTGTCTTCATTGATGACATTTTGATCTACTCATGTAGTAAGGAGGAGCATGAGCAACATATGAGAGTAGTGCTTCAGACATTGCAAGAACAAAAGCTATATGCTAAGTTCTCTAAATGTGAGTTTTGGCTAGAGTCTGTAGCATTTTTGGGACATATCGTATCGGGCGAAGCTATTAAAGTTGATCCTAAAAAGATTGAGGCAGTTCAGAATTGGCATCGTTCCACTTCGGCGATGGAGATCAGGAGTTTTCTGGGTTTGGCAGGTTATTATCGTCGGTTCGTGGAAGGTTTTTCATCTATTGCAGCACCTTTGACCAAATTAACCCAGAAGGGTGCTCCATTCCGATGGTCCGATGATTGTGAGGTGAGCTTTCAGAAGCTCAAGACATCATTGACTACAGCACCAGTGTTAGTGTTGCCTTCCGGTTCGGGGATGTATACAGTGTATTGTGACGCTTCACGCGTTAGCTTAGGTTGTGTATTGATGCAGGAAGGGCAAGTTATTGCATATGCTTCACGTCAGCTGAAGCCCCACGAAAAGAATTATCTGGTACATAATTTAGAGTTAGCTGTGATTGTTCACGCTCTTAAGATTTGGAGGCATTATCTTTATAGGGTGTCTTGTGAAGTTTACACTGATCATCGCAGTTTGCAGCATTTGTTCAAGCAGAGGGATCTAAATTTGAGACGGCGCAGATGGCTGGAGTTACTAAAAGATTATGATATTACTATCCTGTATCATCCGGGCAAAGCAAATGTGGTTGCAGATGCCTTGAGCAGAAAGGCGGAGAGTATGTGTAGTTTGGCTTTCATTTCAGCAGAGGAAAGACCATTAGCCTCAGATATTCAGTCTTTGGCTAACAGACTTGTGAGGCTGGATATTTCAGAGCCCAGCCGAGTTCTTGCATGTGTTATGGCCCGGTCTTCACTATTTGAACAGATCAAGGCTCGCCAGTAAGATGACCCACACCTGGTGGTTCTTCGTGAAACGGTACTACGAGGTGGTGCCAAGGAAGTTACTATTGGTGCAGATGGTGTTCTACGACTCCAGGATCGTCTTTGTGTTCCTAATGTGGATGAACTGAGGAAAAAGATCCTGGAGGAGGAACACAGTTCTCGATATTCTATTCATCCAAGTGCTACGAAGATGTATCATGACTTGAGACAACATTATTGGTGGAGACGAATGAAAAAGGACATAGTTGAGTATGTAGCTCGGTGTCTAAATTGCCAGCAAGTTAAATATGAGCACCAGAGGCCAGGTGGCCTACTTCAGCAGATGACCATACCAGAGTGGAAATGGGAACGAATTACTATGGATTTTGTAGTTGGGTTGCCGCGGACCTTGAGGAAATTTGATGCAGTTTGGGTGATTGTTGACAGGTTGACTAAGTCGGCACATTTTATTCCTGTTGTGACTATGTATACTTCAGAGAGGTTGGCTCAGATTTATATTCAGCACGGTGTGCCAATTTCCATCATATCAGATAGAGGTCCTCAGTTTACTTCACATTTCTGGAGAGCAGTACAGAGTGAGTTGGGGACCCGTATAGAGCTCAGCACAACCTTTCATCCGCAGACCGATGGACAGTCAGAGAGGACAATTCAGATTTTGGAGGATATGCTCAGGGCATGTGTGATTGACTTTGGTGGTTAGTGGGATCGTTTCCTGCCTTTGGCCGAGTTTGCTTATAATAACAGTTACCAATCCAGCATCGAGATGGCTCCATTTGAGGCTTTATATGGTCGGCGATGTCGTTTACCTATCGGATGGTTTGAGCCAGGTGAGGCTAAGTTATATGGTACTGATTTGGTAAGGGATGCCTTGGAAAAGGTAAAGTTGATTCAGGAGCGACTTCGTACAGCACAGTCCAGACAAAAGAGTTACGCGGATCAGAAAGCGCGTGATATATCATTTATGGTAGGTGAAAAAGTTCTCTTGAAAGTTTCGCCGATGAAGGGAATTTTGAGATTCGGGAAGAAGGGCAAGTTGAGCCCAAGGTTTATAGGCCCATTTGAGGTGTTGAAACGAGTTGGGGAGGTTGCTTATAAGCTTGCATTGCCTCCCAGCCTATCGGGAGTTCATCCGGTTTTTCACGTATCTATGCTCCGGAAGTATCATGCCGACCTATCACATGTGTTAGACTTCAGCACAGTTCGGCTAGATAATAGCTTGGGTTATGAAGAGGAGCCAATTACCATTGTTGATAAACAGGTTCGCCAGTTGAGGTCCAAGAGGATTTCTGCAGTAAAAGTCCAGTGGAGGGGCCAACCAGTCGAGGAAGCGACTTGGGAGGCCGAGGAAGACATGCAGAGCAGATATCCACACTTATTCAGCACTCCATGTACAATTCTAAACTCGTTCGAGGACGAATGTTTGTTTAAGAGGTGGAGAATGTAATGACCCAACCGGTCATTTTAACTTTTAGAATCCCGTTCCCTAAAATAAAACTTCCTGTAGGTGCTTGTAATAATTTATGACTTGCGGGAATGGTTGGTTCGGGATTTGGAAGTGTTTGGGGTGAAACCAGAAAACTTGGTTCCTTAAGTTGGCCTTAAAGTGCTAAGTTTGACTTCGGTCAATATTTTTGTGGAAACGACCCCAGAATAGAATTTTGATGATTCAAACAGCTCCGTATGGTGATTTTGGACTTAGGAGCATGTTCAGAATTTTATTTGGAAGTCCGTAGTTAAATTAGGCTTGAAATGGCTAAAAATAAGAATTTAAGTTTGGAAGTTTGACCGATGAGTTGACTTTTTGATATCGGAGTCGGAATCCAGTTCCGAAAATTTTCATAGCTCCGTTATGTAATTTATGACTTGTGTGTAAAATTTGAGGTCAATCGGAGTTGATTTGATAGGTTCTGACATCGAATGTAGAAGTTGAAAACTCTTAGTTTCATTAAGCTTGAATTGGGGTATGATTCATGGTTTTAGCGTTGTTTGATATGATTTAGAGGTTCGACTAAGTTCGTATGATGTTTTAGGACTTGTTGGTTTATTTGGTCGAGGTCCCGAGGGCCTCGGGTGAGTTTCGGATGGTTAACGGATCAAAAGTTGGACTTAAAAAGCTGCTGCAATTTTCCCTTCTGCTGTATATTCTGGGCTGTGATCGAGCCCCAGATCGAACCCAGATATCGAGCCCACGATCGAGGCCTGAGTCGAAGTCAGGGACGAGGCTCAGTATCGAAGCCTCGATCAAAGGCAAGGCTCGAGGGCCATGATCGAAGGCAAGGCTCGAGGGCCAGGGTCAAGACCCAAGATCGAACTTGATCGAAGCCATGACCATGTCCCTGAGATCGAGCTCCTTGATCGAGCTCCCTGAGATCGAGCTCCCTGAAATTGAGCTCCTTGAGATCGAGCTCCCTGAGACCGAGCTCCTTGAGATCGAGCTCCTTAATCGAACTGGGCAGAGCTGTAAGTTATAAAAACAAAGGACATTCGTCCCATTTGCCATTTTTGGCGAACTTGAGCTTGAGCAGAGGCGACCTTTGGCAGATTTTCAAGGGAAAAACATTAGGGTAAGTGATTCTAACTCGGATTTGGTCTACATATACAAGTATATCATTGTTTTCACAATTTAATTAGTGTTTTGAGATTGAAATTTGGAAAAAAGTTTAGAAATCTCATAGAAACGAAATTTTGAGATTTCGGTATCGATTCGGAGTCGGATTTGAGTGAAATTGGTATGGTTGGACTCATAATTAAATGGGTTGTCGGATTTCATAACTTTTGCCGGATTCCGAGATGTGGGCCCCGCGGGCGAATTTTTAATTAATTTCGGGATTTTTATTAAAAATATAGTATTTCCTTATAGAATTTATTTCCTATAATTTTTAGTGATTGTATCGAATTATTTTGGCTAGATTTGAGCCAGACATAGTTGGATAATCGTGGAAAAGGCAAAATTGTGGATTAAATTGGAGCAAGACGAAGTAAGTCTCTTGTCTAACCTTGTGAGGGGGAAATTACCTCATAGGTGATTAAAATTAAATAATTGTTGCTGCTAATTGTGGGGGGGGCTACGTATGCACGTGGTGACGAGAGTCCGTGCGTAGCTACTATTAATGCTAAAGTCCGGGTAGTTTAGGACACAAAGCATGCCTTACTTGTGTAAATTGTATTCTTTGATTTATTTATATTAATTGATATCTATATGAATATATTGTGAATTGTTAGATAAAGATATTAAAGGATGGAAATCTCATAGGCTTGATTGTCTGTTTTAATCAATTAATTGTTAAAAGAAATTGTTCTCCTCCCAAATTCATCTTATAATAAATACACTCTCCTTCCGGAGGCACATAAGAAAATGTCCTCCTTTCTTGTGGAGCGGGCCGAACGCCTCGGCAGGATAGACGCATCTATGGATTGCGCCGCACGTCCCTCGGCAGTGTACACGACACTCTGGATCGGGTCGTACGTCCTCGGCAGAAATCGTGCTTAATAATAATAATAATTACACGATGCTTTAATAATTTATTTCAGCTTGTGAAGCTAATTAGTAAATTGGAAAATCTTCGGAATTTAATGAATTATTATTCTTGCTTGTTAAGGAATTAATTGTTACTCCTGTAAATGAGAATTAATTGATAAATTGGAATTTATTTGAATTGAAAGAATTTAATTAATATATTGAGAATTTATACATTTGAAGGAATTTGATTATTTTCGGTGATTAAATAAATTATTGTAAATTCTGTAAATCATGCTGATTTAAATATCCTAGTTTTATTTCAATTATTATTGACCTATAGTGAGTGTCAAAGTCGGCCATCTCGTCTCTACCACTTCGAGATTAAGCTTGATACTTACTGGGTACACGTTGTTTACGTACTCATACTACACTTGCTGCACTTTTTGTGCAGGATCTGAGACAGGTACTAGTGGAGGACCTATCATCACATACCCACGTCATCCCGAGGCATAGTGGTGAGCTGCCTTTCTGAGCCATTCTGCAGCTACCAGTGTCTCTTCTGATATTTATATTCTGTCTATTTTATTTCAGACAGTATTTGGAGTTTTGTATAATCTACTAGATGCTCATGCACTTGTGACACCGGGTCTTGGCACACACATTGGTAGAAATTGGTATTTTATTATCTTCTTGGAATAAAAGTTTAACCAATGTATGTTTGACTTATTAGTTGGCTTGCCTAGCTGTAGTGTTGGGCGCCATCACGACCTATAGGTGAAATTGGGTCGTGACAACTACATTGATAAATATTTTACCATGCCATTATTATATTCCAGTAGGGCCTCACCTGACCTCGTCACTACTCTACCGAGGTTAGGCTTGGCACTTACTGGGTACCGCTGTGGTGTACTCATACTACGCTTTTGCATATCTTTTTGTGCAGATCCAGGTACATTTTACCAGCCTAGATGTCAGTGAGTTAACTGCGCACGGAGACTTCGAGGTATATCTGCCAGCGTCCGTAGACTCTGGAATCCCCTTCTATCATTTTATGTTGCTTCCTTATATTTTATTTAGACCTTGATATATAGAGACATTGAGAATAGATTCTTAGAAGTTTGTGACTTCTTTCTACCGGGTTTTGGGAGTTGAAATTGTTTGAATTATAGTTTATTTATTTCAGATATTTATTATTATTCTGCATTGATAGGCTTACCTAGTCTTAGAGATTAGGTGCCATCACGACATCCTACAGAGGGAATTTGGGGTCGTGACACTCCTAATGTCCCAAATGTCTGTTCCTCCTTTTATTTTATTTTCAGTCCCTTTTTTCTCTGCTCAAAATACACAACTTTACAAATATGGCTACAACCCTTCATGAAATCAGTCAAATTTCAAGCAACTCGATGCAATGGAATCTGAAAGTGACAGTCGTTCGAATGTGGAAAATTCCGGATCCTTTCAAGCCTGATATACCATATTTCAATGAGCTGACTTTACAAGATCTATTTATATATAAAAGGAGAAGCAAATACATGATATTATGCCAAGTGTCACCACGAAATATCAACACGTGTCATGTTTTAAGACAAAACTCCAATAAATTTGGAGATTCAAAAAAAATTCAAAAAAAATTGAAATAGAAAAAAACTTACAAAATTTTAAAGAATTAACAAATTTAGTTATTCACATCATGGAGTACCATGTTTTTAGGCACACATTTTTTTAAAACTGAAAAATAAAAAACAAATGCTCCAATTCCAAAAAATGGACTCCCACGTTTTTTCATAAGTTTTTGGTTTAATTTATTATAAATAAAAATTCGACAATTTATTTTTACATAGAAATAGTAATAAATAAAAGAAAAAAACACTCCACGATCTATTCAAAAAAAGGGACTCCCACATTTTTTAGTTTTTTATTTAATTTATTATAAACCTGAAAAATTTACTTCAATTTTTTTTCACATACAAATAGGAAGTAAGGAAAACCAGACACTCCACGATTGTCTTCTATAACCTTGTCACGACCCCAAATTCCCTCTGTAGGATGTCGTGATGGCACCTAGTCTGTAAGACTAGGTAAGCCTATCAATGCGGAATAATAATAAATATCTGAAATAAATAAACTACAATTCAAACAATTTCTACTCCCAAAACCCGGTAGAAATAAGTCACAAGCTTTTAAGAATTTATTCTCAATGTCTCTATATGTCAAGGTCTAAATAAAATATACGGAAGTAACATAAAATGATAGAAGGGGACTCCGGAGTCTGCGGATGCTGGCAGATACACCTCGAAGTCTCCGTGCGCAGGTAACTCACTGACGTCTAGGCTGGTAAAATGTACATGGATCTGCACAAATTTTTGTGCAGAAGCGTAGTATGAGTACACCACAGCGGTACCCAGTAAGTGCCAAGCCTAACCTCGGTAGAGTAGTGACGAGGTCAGGTGAGGCCCTACTGGAATATAATAATGGCATGGTAAAATATTTATCAACGTAGTAAAATAAAATGATATTGGAAATGAATCAAATAGTATGTCACATTTAATGACATCAAATAATTACAAATAATATCTCGTGGAATCAAAGCAGAATTTCCTTCAACTTTATGAAAATCACAACAATTAATCGAAAGCAACTATGACCATAAATCAATATCAACAAGGGCACTCCCGAGGTACCGCCTCGTAGTCCCAAATCATAAATAAATTCACAATATCTCATTTTCTTATATCACCGCGGGAGCCTTCACAATTTATTTAAAGAAAACATTTTTTTCCGAAATAGCATCCCGCGTTTTAGCCACCCTTATCACACCGCATGACTTCTAGTAGTTCCCCTACTAGCCACGCGTATCAAGCCACCCTTATCTCACCGCATGCATTTCAACACCCAGACCTTATACCACCGCATGCGTATCAATATCACAATATATCACAATTTGCACTTCAAGTGCTCAAATAATTTAACTTGCCAAAATAATTCAACAACAATATTTTTCCACAATAAAGAGCTCACGGCTCATGCCAAAATAAATCATCAATAATAGTTTTTCACAATAAAGAGCTCACGGCTCCCTCACAATGAGTATAAAAATATTCAGGAGTAAATAATTTAGGAATTTAATATTTCAAAATCTTTACTACGTTGCTTCAATATCAAGTTTAAAAATGTCAAATACTTCGTATTAATAATATTTTGATTTAAAGAAAATCAACCTTCAAATAATGCATAGAATAAAAGAAACCAAGTTTCAACTAAACAGGTAAAATAATTAGTAAGAAAAGATCAAACAAATTTGAAGTATATATCTCAGATCAATGATGAAGAATATAACAAGATAAAATAATTTAATAAAAGCGCAACAGTGATCTACACAATTTTAAAATATAATCTTTCGCAATTTAGCCCGTGTACACACTCGTCACCTCGTGCACACTACTTTCAACACATTTCAATAATCACATCAATACTAATCCTAGGAGAAATTTCCCCCACACAAGGTTAGACAAGTCACTTACCTCGACTTGCTCCAATTTAATCAAGTATTATGCCTTTTCCTCGATTTTCTGACTCCGATCGACTCGTATCTAGTCATAATTAATTCGATACAGTCAACAAAAATTATAGTAATCAATTTCATAAGAAAATATTACATTTTCATTAAAATCCGAAATTAGCTCAAAATCTCGGAATCCGGCGAAACTTATAAAATCCGACAACCCATTCAATTACGAGTCCACCCATACCAATTTTACCAAAATCCGATAACAACTCGACCTCCAAATCTTAAATTTTCGTTTTTGAAAGATTTTGCAAAAATCTTGATTTTTCTTCCATAAATTCACGGAGTCATGATGTAAATGAGTATGGAATCATGAAATATAATCAATATAGGATAAGGAACACTTACCCCAATATTTTTCCGTAAAAATCGCCCAAATATCGCCCAAGAACCGTGCTCCAAAACGAAATGAATGAAATGACCATTTTTGGTCCTTAAGTTTCTGCCAATCCGTCACTAAAAGTCCATTTTTCGTCACTAAAAGTCCACCAGAAATAGCTCTACCAGTATTACTTCAATTAATCATAACTTTATATACAAATGTCCAAATGATAAATGATTTAACTTTCTAGAAACTAGAATCCACCGACTACAACTTTCATGTTTTGCAATTATTCTGATTCCTTATGCATTGAGAGATATAAGCTCCCAAAGTTGGCTGCATGTATCAGAATTTCTGGCAAAATTTCTGGCGAAACTGCTCTACCAGCCTTCATTCAATCTATCATAACTTTCTGTAAAAATGTCCAAATAATGCATAGTTTAACTTTCTGGAACCTATAATCAAATTACTACAACTTTCATGTTTTGCACATTTTCTGATTCCTTATGATTTGCGAGATATAAGCTTCCAAAGTTGGCTCCATGCACGAAATTTCTGCAACAGAAATTTCCAGCACTCTTTGTCCGAAATCCATTCCGTTTACCTTGTCAAAACACTGATCTGAGTCCGTTTTCTCAAAATGTTGACCAAAGCCAGCTCAGTTGAGTTTTAAAGCTCTAATTCATATTTTAATTCATTTTTCACCTAAAAACTTTTCGGAAAATTTTTACGGACTGCACACGCAAGTCGAGTAATGATAAATAGTGCTTTTCGAGGTCTTAGAACACAGAATTAATTATTAAATTTAAAGATGATATTTTGGGTCATCACATTCTCCACCTCTAAAACAAACGTTCGTCCTCGAACGGAGTTAGAAAAAGTACCTGAGCTTGTGAATAAATGTGGATAACGGCTACGTATATCATGCTCGGTCTCCCAAGTCGCCTCCTCGACCGGATGACCCCTCCACTGAACCTTCACGGAAGCAATGTTCTTTGACCTCAGCTTTCGAACCTGCCTATCTAAAATAGCCACTGGTTCCTCAATATAAGATAGATCCTTATCCAACTGAACCGAACTGAAGTCTAACACATGAGACGGATCCCCGTGATATTTTCGAACCATAGAAACATGGAATACCGGATGAACTGCAGAGAGACTAGGTGGTAGCGCAAGTCTGTAAGCCACCTCTCCAACTCTTTCAAGAATCTCTAAAGGCCCAATATACCTAGGGCTCAAATTGTCCTTCTTCCCGAACCTCATCACACCCTTCATAGGCGAAACCCGGAGCAATACCCGCTCACCAACCATGAATGCAACATCATGAACCTTCCGATTCGCATAACTCTTCTGTCTAGATTGGGCTGTACGAAGTCAATCCTGAATCAACTTAACCTTTTCCAAGGCATCCTGAACCAAGTCTGTACCCAATAGCCTAGCCTCGCCCGGTTCGAACCAACCCACTGGGGATTGGCACCACCTACCATACAAGGCCTCATACGGAGCCATCTGAATGCTTGACTGACAATTGTTGTTGTAAGCAAGCTACGCAAGTGGTAAGAACTGATCCCAAGCACCCCCAAAATCTATCACACACGCACGAAGCATATCCTCCAGTATCTGAATAGTGCGTTCGAACTGCTCGTCCATCTGAGGGTGAAATGTTGTACTGAACTCTACCCGAGTACCCAACTCATGTTGTACTACCCTCTAGAACCGTGATGCAAACTGCATACCCCGGTCAAAGATGATAGATACCGGTATGCCGTGAAATCTGGCAATCTCGCGAATATAGATTTGAGCCAACTGCTCGGAAGAGTAGGTAGTCATCATAGGATTGCAATGAGCTGATTTGGTCAATCTATCCACAATCACCCAAGCTGCATTGAACTTTCTCTGAGTCCGTGGGATCCCAACAACGAAATCCATAGTGATCCTCTCCCATTTCCATTCTGGAATCACTAACTTCTGAAGCAATCCACTATGTCGTTGATGCTCATATTTCACTTGTTGACAATTTAGACACCGAGCTACATACTCCACTATGTCTTTCTTCATCTTCCTCCACCAATAATATTGCCTCAAGTCCTACTACCTCTTCCCAGCACCCGGATGTATGGAGTACCGTGAATTATCAGCCTCCTGGAGAATCAATTCACGAAAACCATCTACATTAGGCACACATAGCCTGCCCTACATCTGTAATACATCTTCATCTCCAATAGTGACTTCCTTGATATCACCGTGCTGAACTGTGTCCTTAAGGAAAAGTAGATGGGGGTCATCATACTGACGTTCCATGATACGGTCATAAAGAGAAGACTGAGAAACCAAACAAGCAAAACTCGGCTCGACTCGGATACATCCAGTCTAACAAACTGGTTGGCCAAGGCCTGATCATCCAAGGCTAGAGGCCTCTCTGCTACCGGTAAATATGCTAAGCTTCCCAAACTCTCCGCCTTATGACTCAAGGCATCGGCCACTACATTGGCCTTCCCAAGATGATAAAGAATGGTGATATAATAATCCTTAAGTAACTCCAACCATCTCCGCTGCCGCAAATTAAGATCCTTCTGTTTAAACAGATATTGTATATTTCGGTGATCGGTGTAGACCTCACAATGGACACCGTACAAATAATGGAGCCAAATTCTTCAAGGCACGAACAATAGCTGCTAACTCAAGGTCGTGGACAGATTTTTTTTTTTTATACCTTTAACTGTCTAGACGCGTAGGCAATCACCCTACTGTCTTGCATCAACATCGCGCCGAGATCAATATGCGATGCGTCACAATACACAGTATAAGATCCTGTACTTGTAGGTAATACCAATACTGGGGCTGTAGTCAAAGCTGTCTTGAGCTTTTGGAAGCTTAACTCACACTCGTCTGACCTTATAAATGGGGCACCCTCTTGGATCAATTTGGTCTTAATAGTTGTTCATAATCAATTACAGAATCGTCATTTAACCTCATATTAACAAAAATCTCGTTGCAAACCTTCACAATACGGATAACTAGATGCGAGGCATGAAGACTTCATAATTATTTACCCGAATTAACGAGTCACATTTAATGCCACCTAGGTGGGCACCTACCTCATAGGTTAAAACTCAATAATTACAACACAAAATTGGCAACTATGCACAGAGAATTTCATATAAGAATTTTCAAATAAGCCTAACAGGCATGACTCCCTATTAGTACTATAGTATAAATTTAATTTCACAAGGGAGAACTTAAACACAAGAATTTTCCTCACAAGGATCTCGTCCTTATATAACTTCCACCGCAGCTCGTAGCCCGGTTTAAACATATCAATTTACATAAAAATGTGAGAATCTCGTCCTCAGTTCTGAATCACAAGTAATATGCACATCGTGCCAATTGAAAATTTCCATTTTCTCCTTTTAAATAATTTCGGTTACACCAAATCACAACACATAATGAACCCCACACCGGTAGGGCATTTAATTCATAATTTGCAATTAATTATTCAGAATTTACATCAAAATTTACCGAAATGAGTAACAAAAAGCCACATTTAGCCTCGCAGCTCTTATTAGTGACCAACACGAAATGATAGGCGTAGTTATCTCCATAAAATCTCCCAACAGGGGTAAACACATAAGTAGATTATAGAATTATGAAGCTCACTCATAAGTGGAGCACAATAGGAGGACTCGTCTCGATACTCAAAACCGAATCAAGTTAAGGAAATTATTCCTTTATATAATATCAAGGTCGTACCTGTAACGACACCAACTGATGTAGCGACCTCCGCCATACCATAAAAGAAATATATCAATGGCTGGGTGTCCACCTCTAGGACGCCTTCTACCCGTCTTTTCTCCACCCCTAACTGGTCGTGTGGGTGGTGTAGTAACTACAATGGGGCACGTAGCCTGAGTGCTTTGATGAAATAAGTCTCTCCCAAGTTTGGGATAATTTTCTCATGATGTGCCTAGTATCACCATATTCATAACAACCCTTTTGCGGGTTAGGCTGCTCATATTGAGTCTGTGCTAGATAACTGGAATAACCATTGTAGGAACTCATGTCGGTGGTACATTAAAAGAACTTACTGGAGCACCCCGAGTAATCCGATGTGCGGACTGGGCTGGCCGACTGCCCGAGCCCCCTCCATAATGATTTATACTTGCACAGTAGAATCCACTGAATCCCCCAGAACCTTGAGACGTCTTGGTCTCCTTAGTTTCTTTTTTTTCCCACCCCGAACACATTCTAATATCTTGGCAACTTGTACAACTAGCAGAAATGAAGTATCAGCTTGTAGCTCCCGAGTCGTACAAAATTGTACGATCATAATTGAGTCCTTTAATGAGTCTGTGGACTCGCCCTCTGGCTGTAGGAAGCAAAGTAGGAGTATGACAGACTAACTTATTAAACTTGATGGCATATTCTGACATCGTCAATGGTGACATGACGCAACCGTTCAAACCCTATGCGCCACGCATTACGGAGAGTCCAGAAAACAAACTCTTTCAAAAGCATTTCTGAGAACTAAGCCAAGTGGGCGGTGTTGCATTGGCTGGTCTGCCCTCTTCATAGGCTTGCCACGAACACTGGTGGAGAATTATCTCTCCCAAGGAAAATTTCTTCTTTTGTTATGCTGACTCAACACTGTTGAGCTGACCAATTTCTTAACAAACTCTTCGATTCTTCTTTGGGGTAACCTTTACCTCTATTTATACACAACGATCACAAAAGTAGAGCTCCATACAGACAAATCTTGTCAGGAACCACATAGTCCAGACTCTCGTCAACAAGTGCATTTACTCCGAAGCACCCCAAAATCCGCAATAATGACGTCCACGCTGAGTAGACCTTCTACAAATTTAGAGTTGTTTCTATAACTCCTTTGATATTGAAGTATGGGATTATTAAGGAGGCGGACATACCGCAAGTCCCAACCTTATTCTCTACGAAATCTCAGGCCTTAAACATATGTAAATTTTAGGGAACCTTTCAGTACCACATATATACATTTCAGGCCCAAAACTGATATAATATATGACCCCGCAATCCACCCATTGATAGTGGACGGTGTGAAGTCATAGGTCACAACGTCCGATGATCCACAATTATAACCTTCACATCTTGTATAAATCAACCAGACGCCAACGTCTGTTGCACCCCCGCATGATTTACTAGGTGATCTCTCAATACGTCTGCATCTTCAGTCGGAACCACACGTTGAGGCAATGTTTGAGCATCTCTGGCTCCCTCATAGTCCATCTACGGCATCACGAACCGTCGACGCACAACTGATACCGAGTGCGCAATGTCATACACGAGTGGATACAAAGGAATATAAGATATATGTTTCAAGCTAAATCAATGTCGCACGATAAGGAGTCAAAGAAGTGAATATTTCCTAACAGTTCCATAGCCTCTCGAAGATAAGTACAGACGTCTCCGTACCGATCCGCAAGACTCTACTAAACCTGCTTGTGACTCATAACACCTATGAACCTAGTGCTCTGATACCAACTTGTCACGACCCCAAATTCCCTCTGTAGGATGTCGTGATGGCACCTAGTCTCTAAGACTAGGTAAGCCTATCAATGCGGAATAATAATAAATATCTGAAATAAATAAACTACAATTCAAATAATTTCAACTCCCAAAACCCGGTAGAAATAAGTCACAAGCTTCTAAGAATTTATTCTCAATGTCTCTATATGTCAAGGTCTAAATAAAATATATGGAAGTAACATAAAATGATAGAAGGGGACTCCGGAGTCTGCGGATGCTGGCAGATACACCTCGAAGTCTCCGTGTGCAGGTAACTCACTGACGTCTAGGCTGGTAAAATGTACATGGATCTGCACAAATTTTTGTGCAGAAGCGTAGTATGAGTACACCACAGCGGTACCCAGTAAGTGCCAAGCCTAACCTCGGTAGAGTAGTGACGAGGTCAGGTGAGGCCCTACTGGAATATAATAATGGCATGGTAAAATGTTTATTAATGAAGTAAAATAAAATGATATTGGAAATGAATCAAATAGTATGTCACATTTAATGATATCAAATAATTACAAATAATATCTCGTGGAATCAAAACAGAATTTTCTTCAACTTTATGAAAATCACAACAATTAATCGAAAGCAACTATGGCCATAAATCAATATCAATAAGGGCACTCCCGAGGTACCGCCTCGTAGTCCCAAATCATAAATAAATTCACAATATCTCATTTTCTTATATCACCGCGGGAGCCTTCACAATTTATTTAAAGAAAATATTTTTTCCCGAAATAGCATCCCGCGTTTTAGCCACCCTTATCACACCGCATGACTTCTAGTAGTTCCCCTACTAGCCACGCGTATCAAGCCACCCTTATCTTACCGCATGCGTTTCAACACCCAGACCTTATACCACCGGATGCATATCAATATCACAATATATCACAACTTGCACCTCAAGTGCTCAAATAATTTAACTTGCCAAAATAATTCAACAACAATATTTTTTCACAATAAAGAGCTCACGGCTCATGCCAAAATAAATCATCAATAATAGTTTTCCACAATAAAGAGCTCACGGCTCCCTCACAATGAGTATAAAAATATTCAGGAGTAAATAATTTAAGAAAATAATATTTCAAAAATCTTTACTACGTTGCTTCAATATCAAGTTTAAAAATGTCAAATACTTCATATTAATAATATTTAATTTAAAGAAAATCAACCTTCAAATAATGCACAAAATAAAAGAAACCAAGTTTCAACTAAACAGGTAAAATAATTAGTAAGAAAAGATCAAACAAATTTGAAGTATATATCTCAGATCAATGATGAAGAATATAACAAGATAAAATAATTTATTAAATGCGCAACAGTGATCTACATAATTTTAAAATATAATCTTTCGCAATTTAGCCCGTGTACACACTCGTCACCTCGTGCACACGACTTTCAACACATTTCAATAATCACATCAATACCAATCCTAGGAGAAATTTCCCCCACACAAGGTTAGACAAGTCACTTACCTCGACTTGCTCCAATTTAATCAAGTATTATGCTTTTTCCTCGATTTTCTGACTCCGATCGACTCGTATCTAGTCATAATTAATTCGATACAGTCAACAAAAATTATAGTAATCAATTTCATAAAAAAATATTATATTTTCATTAAAATCCGAAATTAGCTCAAAATTTGCCCGTTGGGGCCCACATCTCGGAATCCGGCGAAACTTATAAAATCCGACAACCGATTCAATTACGAGTCAACCCATACCAATTTTACCAAAATCCGATAAAAACTCGACCTCCAAATCTTAAATTTTCGTTTTTGGACGATTTTGCAAAAATCTTGATTTTTCTTCCATAAATTCACGGATTCATGATGTAAATGAGTATGGAATCATGAAATATAATCAATATAGGATAAGGAACACTTATCCCAATGTTTTTCCGTGAAAATCACCCAAAAATCGCCCAAGAACCGTGCTCCAAAAATCCAAAACGAAATGAATGAAATGACCATTTTTGGTCCTTAAGTTTCTGTCAATCCGTCACTAAAAGTCCATTTTTCGTCACTAAAAGTCCACCAGAAATAGCTCTGCCAGTCTTACTTCAATTGATCATAACTTTATGTACAAATGTCCAAATGATAAATGGTTTAACTTTATGGAAACTAGAATCCACCGACTACAACTATCATGTTTTGCAATTATTCTGATTCCTTATGCATTGAGAGATATAAGCTCTCAAAATCGGCTGCATGTATCAGAATTTCTGGCAAAATTTCTGGCGAAACGGCTCTACCAGCCTTCATTCAATCCATCATAATTTTCTGTACAAATGTCCAAATAATGCATAGTTTAACTTTTTGGAACCTATAATCAAACTACTACAACTTTCATGTTTTGTACATTTTCTGATTCCTTATGATTTGCGAGATATAGGCTTCCAAAGTTGGCTCCACGCACGAAATTTCTGCAACAGAAATCAACAGAAATTTCCAGCACTCTTTGTCCGAAATCCATTCCGTTTACCTTCCGAAATCCACCCGAGACCCTCGGGACCTTAACCAATTATTCCAACATGTCCCAAAATACCATACAAACTTAGTCGAGGCTTCAAACTACATCAAACAACATCAAAACGACAAATCGCACCTCAAATCAAAATCTATGAACTATGAACTTTCAAATTCTATTTCTTGTGTCGAAACACATCAAATCAATTCGGAATGACTTCAAATTTTGCACACAAGTCATAAATTACATAACGGAGCTATAAAAATTTTCAGAATCGGATTTCGACCCCGATATCAAAAAGTCAACCCCTCGGTCAAACTTCCCAAAAATTCAACTTTCGGCATTTCAAGCCTAATTCCACTACGGACTTCCAAATAAAATTCCGATCACGCTCCTACGTCCAAAATCACCATACGGAGCTGTTGGAATCATCAAAATTCTATTCCGGGGTCGTTTGCACATAATTTGACATCCGGTTACTATTTGAACTTAAACTTTTAATTTTTCATCAAAATTCCATATCTCGGGCTAGGGACCTCGGAATTTGATTCCGGGCATATGCCTAAGTCCCAAATCACGATACAGATCTACCAAAATTGTCAAAATACTGATCCGAGTCCGTTTGCTCAAAATGTTGACCAAAGTCAACTCAGTTGAGTTTTAAAGCTCTAATTCACATTTTAATTCATTTTTCACCTAAAAACTTTCCGAAAATTTTTTACGGACTGCACACGCAAGTCGAGTAATGATAAATAGTACTTTTCGAGGTCTTAGAACATAGAATTAATTATTAAATTTAAAGATGACATTTTGGGTCATCACAAACCTAACTGTGGGTATCAAATCCTAACTCCATAACTTAGAAACTGTCTCCTAATGTCCCAAACGTCTATTTCTCCTTTTATTTTATTTTTCAGTCCCTTTTTTTTGAGTTGTTGGAATCATCAAAATTCTATTCCGGGGTCGTTTGCACATAATTTGATATCCGGTCACTATTTGAACTTAAACTTTTAATTTTTCATCAAAATTCCATATCTCGGGCTAGGGACCTCGGAATTTGATTACAGGCATACGCCTAAGTCCCAAATCACGATACAGACCTACCAAAATTGTCAAAACACTGATCCGAGTCCGTTTGCTCAAATTGTTGACCAAAGTCAACTCAATTGAGTTTTAAAGCTCTAATTCACATTTTAATTCATTTTTCACCTAAAAACTTTCCGAAAATTTTTTACGGACTGCACACGCAAGTCGAGTAATGATAAATAGTACTTTTCGAGGTCTTAGAACACAGAATTAATTATTAAATTTAAAGATGATATTTTAGGTCATCACAAACCTAACTGTGGGTATCAAAACCTAACTCCATAACTTAGAAACTGTCTCCTAAAGTCCCAAACGTCTATTTCTCCTTTTATTTTATTTTTCAGTCCCTTTTTTCTCTGCTCAAAATACCTACAACCCTTCATGAAATCAGTCAAATTTCAAGCAACTCGATGCAATGGAATATGAAAGTGACAGTCGTTCGAATGTGAAAAATTCCGGATCCTTTCAAGCCTGATATACCATATTTCATAGAGTTGATTTTACAAGATCTATTTATATATAAAAGGAGAAGCAAATCCATGATATTATGCCAAGTGTCTCCACGAAATATCAACACGTGTCATGTTTTAAGACAAAACTCCAATAAATTTGGAGATTCAAAAAAAATTGAAATAGAAAAAACTTACAAAATTTTAAAGAATTATCAAATTCAGTTATTCACATGATGGAGTCCCATGTTTTTAGGCACACATTTTTTAAAACTGAAAAGTAAAAAAAAATACTCTAATACCAAAAATTGGACTCCCACGTTTTTTCCTAAGTTTTTTGTTTAATTTATTATAAATAAAAATTTGATAATTTTTTTTTACATAGAAATAGTAATAAATAAAAGAAAAAAAAACTCCACGGTCTATTCAAAAAAATGGACTCCCACATTTTATAGTTTTTTATTTAATTTATTATAAACCTGAAAAGTTTACTTCAATTTCTTTTTACATGCAAATAGGAAGAAAGGAAAAACAAACACTCCGCGATTGTCTTCTATAACCTAACCGTGAGTATCAAAACCTAACTCCATAACTTAGAAACTGTCTCCTAATATCCCAAATGTCTGTTGCTCCTTTTATTTTATTTTCAGTCCCTTTTTTCTCTGCTCAAAATACACAACTTTGTAAATATGGCTATAACCCTTTATGAAATCAGTCAAATTTCAAGCAACTCGATGCAATGGAATCTGAAAGTGACAGTCGTTCGAATGTGGAAAATTTCGGATCCTTTCAAGCCTGATATACCATATTTCAATGAGCTGACTTTACAAGATCTATTTATATATAAAAGGAGAAGCAAATACATGATATTATGCCAAGTGTCACCACGAAATATGAACACGTGTCATGTTTTAAGACAAAACTCCAATAAATTTAGAGGTTCAAAAAAATTGAAATAGAAAAAAACTTACAAAATTTTAAAGAATTAACAAATTCAGTTATTCACATCATGGAGTCCCATGTTTTTAGGCACACATTTTTTAAAACTGAAAAAAAAAAACTCTAATTCCAAAAATTGGACTCCCACGTTTTTTCCTAAGTTTTTTGTTTAATTTATTATAAATAAAAATTTGATAATTTTTTTTTACATAGAAATAGTAATAAATAAAAGAAAATAACACTCCACGATCTATTCAAAAAAATGGACTCTCACATTTTTTAGTTTTTTATTTAATTTATTATAAACCTGAAAATTTTACTTCAATTTCTTTTCACATACAAATAGGAAGAAAGGGAAAACAAACACTCCGCGATTGTCTTCTATAACCTAACCGTGGGTATGAAAACCTAACTCCATAACTTAGAAACTGTTTCCTAATGTCCCAAATGTCTGTTGCTCCTTTTATTTTATTTTCAGTCCCTTTTTTCTCTGCTCAAAATACACAACTTTGTAAATATGGCTACAACCCTTCATGAAATCAGTCAAATTTCAAGCAACTCGATGCAATGGAATCTGAAAGTGACAGTCGTTCGAATGTGGAAAATTCCGGATCCTTTCAAGCATGCTATACCATATTTCAATGAGCTGACTTTACAAGATCTATTTATATATAAAAGGAGAAGCAAATACATGATATTATGCCAAGTGTCACCACGAAATATGAACACGTGTCATATTTTAAGAAAAAACTCCAATAAATTTAGAGATTCAAAAAAATTGAAATAGAAAAAAACTTACAAAATTTTAAAGAATTAACAAATTCAGTTATTCACATCATGGAGTCCCATGTTTTTAGGCACACATTTTTTAAAACTGAAAAAAAAAAAACTCTAATTCCAAAAATTGGACTCCCACGTTTTTTCCTAAGTTTTTTGTTTAATTTATTATAAATAAAAATTTGATAATTTTTTTTTACATAGAAATAGTAATAAATAAAAGAAAAAAACACTCCACGGTCTATTCAAAAAAATGGACTCCCACATTTTTTAGTTTTTTATTTAATTTATTATAAACCTGAAAATTTTACTTCAATTTCTTTTCACATACAAATAGGAAGAAAGAGAAAACAAACACTCCGCGATTGTCTTCTATAACCTAACCGTGGGTATCAAAACCTAACTCCATAACTTAGAAACTGTCTCCTAATGTCCCAAATGTCTGTTGCTCCTTTTATTTTATTTTCAGTCCCTTTTTTCTCTGCTCAAAATACACAACTTTGTAAATATGGCTACAACCCTTCATGAAATCAGTCAAATTTCAAGCAACTCGATGCAATGGAATCTGAAAGTGACAGTCGTTCGAATGTGAAAAATTCCGGATCCTTTCAAGCCTGATATACCATTTTTCAATGAGCTGACTTTACAAGATCTATTTATATATAAAAGGAGAAGCAAATACATAATAATATGCCAAGTGTCACCACGAAATATCAACACGTGTCATGTTTTAAGACAAAACTCCAATAAATTTAGAGATTCAAAAAATTTGAAATAGAAAAAAACTTACAAAATTTTAAAGAATTAAAAAATTCAGTTATTCACATCATGGAGTATCATGTTTTTAGGCACATATTTTTTTAAAACTGAAAAGTAAAAAACATATGCTCCAATTCCAAAAAAGGGACTCCCACATTTTTTCATAAATTTTTGGTTTAATTTATTATAAATAAAAATTCGACAATTTGTTTTTACATAGAAATAGTAATAAATAAAAGAAAAAAACACTCCACGATCTATTCAAAAAAATGGACTCCCACATTTTTTAGTTTTTTATTTAATTTATTATAAACCTGAAAATTTTACTTCAATTTCTTTTCACATACAAATAGGAAGAAAGGGAAAACAAACACTCCGCGATTGTCTTCTACAACCTAACCGTGGGTATGAAAACCTAACTCCATAACTTAGAAACTATCTCCTAATGTCCCAAATGTCTGTTGCTCCTTTTATTTTATTTTCAATCCCTTTTTTCTCTGCTCAAAATACACAACTTTGTAAATATGGCTACAACCCTTCATGAAATCAGTCAAATTTCAAGCAACTCGATGCAATGGAATCTGAAAGTGACAGTCGTTCGAATGTGGAAAATTCCGGATCCTTTCAAGCCTGATATACCATTTTTCAATGAGCTGACTTTACAAGATCTATTTATATATAAAAGGAGAAGCAAATACATGATAATATGCCAAGTGTCACCACGAAATATCAACACGTGTCATGTTTTAAGACAAAACTCCAATAAATTTAGAGATTCAAAAAATTTGAAATAGAAAAAAACTTACAAAATTTTAAAGAATTAAAAAATTCAGTTATTCACATCATGGAGTATCATGTTTTTAGGCACATATTTTTTTAAAACTGAAAAGTAAAAAACATATGCTCCAATTCCAAAAAAGGGACTCCCACATTTTTTCATAAATTTTTGGTTTAATTTATTATAAATAAAAATTCGACAATTTGTTTTTACATAGAAATAGTAATAAATAAAAGAAAAAAACACTCCACGATCTATTCAAAAAAATGGACTCCCACATTTTTTAGTTTTTTATTTAATTTATTATAAACCTGAAAATTTTACTTCAATTTCTTTTCACATACAAATAGGAAGAAAGGGAAAACAAACACTCCGCGATTGTCTTCTATAACCTAACCGTGGGTATGAAAACCTAACTCCATAACTTAGAAACTGTCTCCTAATGTCCCAAATGTCTGTTGCTCCTTTTATTTTATTTTCAATCCCTTTTTTCTCTGCTCAAAATACCTACAACCCTTCATGAAATCAGTTAAATTTCAAGCAACTCGATGCAATGGAATCTCAAAGTGACAGTCGTTCGAATGTGGAAAGTTTCGGATCCTTTCAAGCCTGATATACCATATTTCAATGAGCTGACTTTACAAGATCTATTTATATATAAAAGGAGAAGCAAATACATGATATTATGCCAAGTGTTACCACGAAATATCAACACGTGTCATGTTTTAAGACAAAACTCCAATAAATTTAGAGATTCAAAAAAATTGAAATAGAAAAAAACTCTTACAAAATTTTAAAGAATTAACAAATTCAGTTATTCACATCATGGAGTACCATGTTTTTAGGCACACATTTTTTTAAAACTGAAAAGTAAAAAACAAATGCTGCAATTCCAAAAAATGGACTCCCACGTTTTTTCATAAGTTTTTGGTTTAATTTATTATAAATAAAAATTCGACAATTTGTTTTTACATAGAAATAGTAATAAATAAAAGAAAAAAACACTCCACGATCTATTCAAAAAAATGGACTCCCACATTTTTTAGTTTTTTATTTAATTTATTATAAACCTGAAAATTTTACTTCAATTTTTTTTCACATACAAATAGGAAGTAAGGAAAACCAGACACTTCACGATTGTCTTCTATAACCTAAATGTGGGTATCAAAACCTAACTCCATAACTTAGAAACTGTCTCCTAATGTCCCAAACTTCTATTTATCCTTTTATTTTATTTTTCTATCCCTTTTTTCTCTGCTCAAAATACCTACAACCCTTCATGAAATCAGTAAAATTTCAAGCAACTCGATGCAATGGAATCTGAAAGTGACAGTCGTTCGAATGTGGAAAATTTCGGATCCTTTCAAGCCTGATATATCATATTTCAATGAGCTGACTTTACAAGATCGATTTATATATAAAAGGAGAAGCAAATACATGATATTATGCCAAGTGTTACCACGAAATATCAACACGTGTCATGTTTTAAGACAAAACTCCAATAAATTTAGAGATTCAAAAAAATTTAAATAGAAAAAAACTTACAAAATTTTAAAGAATTAACAAATTCAGTTATTCACATCATGGAGTTCCATGTTTTTAGGAACACATTTTTTAAAACTGAAAAGTAAAAAAAAAAAAAAAAAAAAAACTCTAATTCCAAAAATTGGACTCCCACGTTTTTTCCAAAGTTTTTTGTTTAATTTATTATAAATAAAAATTCGATAATTTTTTTTTACATAGAAATAGTAATAAATAAATAAAAAAAACACTCCACGGTCTATTCAAAAAAATGGACTCCCACATTTTTTAGTTTTTTATTTAATTTATTATAAACCTGAAAATTTTACTTCAATTTCTTTTCACATACAAATAGGAAGAAAGGGAAAACAAACACTCCGCGATTGTCTTCTATAACCTAACCGTGGGTATCAAAACCTAACTCCATAACTTAGAAACTGTCTCCTAATGTCCCAAATGTCTGTTGCTCCTTTTATTTTATTTTCAGTCCCTTTTTTCTCTGCTCAAAATACACAACTTTGTAAATATGGCTACAACCCTTCATGAAATCAGTCAAATTTCAAGCAACTCGATGCAATGGAATCTGAAAGTGACAGTCGTTCGAATGTGAAAAATTCCGGATCCTTTCAAGCCTGATATACCATTTTTCAATGAGCTGACTTTACAAGATCTATTTATATATAAAAGGAGAAGCAAATACATAATAATATGCCAAGTGTCACCACGAAATATCAACACGTGTCATGTTTTAAGACAAAACTCCAATAAATTTAGAGATTCAAAAAATTTGAAATAGAAAAAAACTTACAAAATTTTAAAGAATTAAAAAATTCAGTTATTCACATCATGGAGTATCATGTTTTTAGGCACATATTTTTTTAAAACTGAAAAGTAAAAAACATATGCTCCAATTCCAAAAAAGGGACTCCCACATTTTTTCATAAATTTTTGGTTTAATTTATTATAAATAAAAATTCGACAATTTGTTTTTACATAGAAATAGTAATAAATAAAAGAAAAAAACACTCCACGATCTATTCAAAAAAATGGACTCCCACATTTTTTAGTTTTTTATTTAATTTATTATAAACCTGAAAATTTTACTTCAATTTCTTTTCACATACAAATAGGAAGAAAGGGAAAACAAACACTCCGCGATTGTCTTCTATAACCTAACCGTGGGTATGAAAACCTAACTCCATAACTTAGAAACTGTCTCCTAATGTCCCAAATGTCTGTTGCTCCTTTTATTTTATTTTCAATCCCTTTTTTCTCTGCTCAAAATACCTACAACCCTTCATGAAATCAGTTAAATTTCAAGCAACTCGATGCAATGGAATCTCAAAGTGACAGTCGTTCGAATGTGGAAAGTTTCGGATCCTTTCAAGCCTGATATACCATATTTCAATGAGCTGACTTTACAAGATCTATTTATATATAAAAGGAGAAGCAAATACATGATATTATGCCAAGTGTTACCACGAAATATCAACACGTGTCATGTTTTAAGACAAAACTCCAATAAATTTAGAGATTCAAAAAAATTGAAATAGAAAAAAACTCTTACAAAATTTTAAAGAATTAACAAATTCAGTTATTCACATCATGGAGTACCATGTTTTTAGGCACACATTTTTTTAAAACTGAAAAGTAAAAAACAAATGCTGCAATTCCAAAAAATGGACTCCCACGTTTTTTCATAAGTTTTTGGTTTAATTTATTATAAATAAAAATTCGACAATTTGTTTTTACATAGAAATAGTAATAAATAAATGAAAAAAAACACTCCACGATCTATTCAAAAAAATGGACTCCCACATTTTTTAGTTTTTTATTTAATTTATTATAAACCTGAAAATTTTACTTCAATTTTTTTTCACATACAAATAGGAAGTAAGGAAAACCAGACACTTCACGATTGTCTTCTATAACCTAAATGTGGGTATCAAAACCTAACTCCATAACTTAGAAACTGTCTCCTAATGTCCCAAACTTCTATTTATCCTTTTATTTTATTTTTCTATCCCTTTTTTCTCTGCTCAAAATACCTACAACCCTTCATGAAATCAGTAAAATTTCAAGCAACTCGATGCAATGGAATCTGAAAGTGACAGTCGTTCGAATGTGGAAAATTTCGGATCCTTTCAAGCCTGATATATCATATTTCAATGAGCTGACTTTACAAGATCGATTTATATATAAAAGGAGAAGCAAATACATGATATTATGCCAAGTGTTACCACGAAATATCAACACGTGTCATGTTTTAAGACAAAACTCCAATAAATTTAGAGATTCAAAAAAATTTAAATAGAAAAAAACTTACAAAATTTTAAAGAATTAACAAATTCAGTTATTCACATCATGGAGTTCCATGTTTTTAGGAACACATTTTTTAAAACTGAAAAGTAAAAAAAAAAAAAAAAAAACTCTAATTCCAAAAATTGGACTCCCACGTTTTTTCCAAAGTTTTTTGTTTAATTTATTATAAATAAAAATTCGATAATTTTTTTTTACATAGAAATAGTAATAAATAAATAAAAAAAACACTCCACGGTCTATTCAAAAAAATGGACTCCCACATTTTTTAGTTTTTTATTTAATTTATTATAAACCTGAAAATTTTACTTCAATTTCTTTTCACATACAAATAGGAAGAAAGGGAAAACAAACACTCCGCGATTGTCTTCTATAACCTAACCGTGGGTATCAAAACCTAACTCCATAACTTAGAAACTGTCTCCTAATGTCCCAAATGTCTGTTGCTCCTTTTATTTTATTTTCAGTCCCTTTTTTCTCTGCTCAAAATACACAACTTTGTAAATATGGCTACAACCCTTCATGAAATCAGTCAAATTTCAAGCAACTCGATGCAATGGAATCTGAAAGTGACAGTCGTTCGAATGTGGAAAATTCCGGATCCTTTCAAGCCTGATATACCATTTTTCAATGAGCTGACTTTACAAGATCTATTTATATATAAAAGGAGAAGCAAATACATGATAATATGCCAAGTGTCACCACGAAATATGAACACGTGTCATGTTTTAAGACAAAACTCCAATAAATTTAGAGATTCAAAAAAATTGAAATAGAAAAAAACTTACAAAATTTTAAAGAATTAACAAATTCAGTTATTCACATCATGGAGTCCCATGTTTTTAGGCACACATTTTTTAAAACTGAAAAAAAAAAAACTCTAATTCCAAAAATTGGACTCCCACGTTTTTTCCAAAGTTTTTTGTTTAATTTATTATAAATAAAAATTCGATAATTTTTTTTTACATAGAAATAGTAATAAATAAATAAAAAAAACACTCCACGGTCTATTCAAAAAAATGGACTCCCACATTTTTTAGTTTTTTATTTAATTTATTATAAACCTGAAAATTTTACTTCAATTTCTTTTCACATACAAATAGGAAGAAAGGGAAAACAAACACTCCGCGATTGTCTTCTATAACCTAACCGTGGGTATCAAAACCTAACTCCATAACTTAGAAACTGTCTCCTAATGTCCCAAATGTCTGTTGCTCCTTTTATTTTATTTTCAGTCCCTTTTTTCTCTGCTCAAAATACACAACTTTGTAAATATGGCTACAACCCTTCATGAAATCAGTCAAATTTCAAGCAACTCGATGCAATGGAATCTGAAAGTGACAGTCGTTCGAATGTGGAAAATTCCGGATCCTTTCAAGCCTGATATACCATATTTCAATGAGCTGACTTTACAAGATCTATTTATATATAAAAGGAGAAGCAAATACATGATATTATGCCAAGTGTCACCACGAAATATGAACACGCGTCATGTTTTAAGACAAAACTCCAATAAATTTAGAGATTCAAAAAAATTGAAATAGAAAAAAACTTACAAAATTTTAAAGAATTAACAAATTCAGTTATTCACATCATGGAGTCCCATGTTTTTAGGCACACATTTTTTAAAACTGAAAAAAAAAACTCTAATTCCAAAAATTGGACTCCCACGTTTTTTCCAAAGTTTTTTGTTTAATTTATTATAAATAAAAATTCGATAATTTTATTTTACATAGAAATAGTAATAAATAAAAGAAAAAAACACTCCACGGTCTATTCAAAAAAATGGACTCCCATATTTTATAGTTTTTTATTTAATTTATTATAAACCTGAAAAGTTTACTTCAATTTCTTTTTACATACAAATAGGAAGAAAGGAAAAACAAACACTCCGCGATTGTCTTCTATAACCTAACCGTGGGTATCAAAACCTAACTCCATAACTTAGAAACTGTCTCCTAATGTCCCAAATGTCTGTTGCTCCTTTTATTTTATTTTCAGTCCCTTTTTTCTCTGCTCAAAATACACAACTTTGTAAATATGGCTACAACCCTTCATGAAATCAGTCAAATTTCAAGCAACTCGATGCAATGGAATCTGAAAGTGACAGTCGTTCGAATGTGGAAAATTCCGGATCCTTTCAAGCCTGATATACCATATTTCAATGAGCTGACTTTACAAGATCTATTTATATATAAAAGGAGAAGCAAATACATGATATTATGCCAAGTGTCACCACGAAATATCAACACGTGTCATGTTTTAAGACAAAACTCCAATAAATTTGGAGATTCAAAAAAAATTGAAATAGAAAAAAACTTACAAAATTATAAAAAATTAAAAAATTCAGTTATTCACATCATGGAGTACCATGTTTTTAGGCACACATTTTTTTAAAACTGAAAAGTAAAAAACAAATGCTCCAATTCCAAAAAATGGACTCCCACGTTTTTTCCAAAGTTTTTTGTTTAATTTATTATAAATAAAAATTCGACAATTTGTTTTTACATAGAAATAGTAATAAATAAAAGAAAAAAACACTCCACGATCTATTAAAAAAAATGGACTCCCACATTTTTTAGTTTTTTATTTAATTTATTATAAACCTGAAAAATTTATTTCAATTTTTTTCACATACAAATAGGAAGTAAGGAAAACCAAACACTCCACGATTGTCTTCTATAACCTAACTGTGGGTATCAAAATCTAACTCCATAACTTAGTAACTGTCTCCTAATGTCCCAAACGTCTATTTTTCCTTTTATTTTATTTTTCAGTCCCTTTTTTCTCTGCTCAAAATACATAACTTTTTAAATATGGCTACAACCCTTCATGAAATCAGTCAAATTTCAAGCAAATCGATGCAATGGAATCTGAAAGTGACTGTCGTTCGAATGTAGAAAATTCCGGATCCTTTCAAGCATGCTATACCATATTTCAATGAGCTGACTTTACAAGATCTATTTATATATAAAAAGAGAAGCAAATACATGATATTATGCCAAGTGTCACCACGAAATATCAACACGTGTCATGTTTTAAGACAAAACTCCAATAAAATTGGAGATTCAAAAAAAATTGAAATAGAAAAAACTTACTAAATTTTTAAAAATTATCAAATTCAGTTATTCACATCATGGAGTCCCATGTTTTTAGGCACACATTTTTTAAAACTGAAAATTAAAAAAAAAAAAAAAAAACTCTAATTCCAAAAATTGGACTTCCACGTTTTTTCCTAAGTTTTTTGTTTAATTTATTATAAATAAAAATTCGATAATTTTATTTTACATAGAAATAGTAATAAATAAAAGAAAAAAAAACTCCACGGTCTATTCAAAAAAATGGACTTCCATATTTTATAGTTTTTTATTTAATTTATTATAAACCTGAAAAGTTTACTTCAATTTCTTTTTACATACAAATAGGAAGAAAGGAAAAACAAACACTCCGCGATTGTCTTCTATAACCTAACCGTGGGTATGAAAACCTAACTCCATAACTTAGAAACTGTCTCCTAATGTCCCAAATGTCTGTTGCTCCTTTTATTTTATTTTCAGTCCCTTTTTTCTCTGCTCAAAATACACAACTTTATAAATATGGCTACAACCCTTCATGAAATCAGTCAATTTTGAAGCAACTCGATGCAATGGAATCTGAAAGTGACTGTCGTTCGAATGTAGAAAATTCCGGATCCTTTCAAGCCTACTATACCATATTTCAATGAGCTGACTTTACAAGATCTATTTATATATAAAAGGAGAAGCAAATACATGATATTATGCCAAGTGTCACCACGAAATATCAACACGTGTCATGTTTTAAGATAAAACTCCAATAAATTTGGAGATTCAAAAAAAATTGAAATAGAAAAAAACTTACAAAATTATAAAAAATTAAAAAAATCAGTTATTCACATCATGGAGTACCATGTTTTTAGGCACACATTTTTTTAAAACTGAAAAGTAAAAAACAAATGCTCCAATTCCAAAAAATGGACTCCCACGTTTTTTCATAAGTTTTTTGTTTAATTTATTATAAATAAAAATTCGACAATTTGTTTTTACATAGAAATAGTAATAAATAAAAGAAAAAAATACTCCACGATCTATTCAAAAAAATGGACTCCCACATTTTTTAGTTTTTTATTTAATTTATTATAAACCTGAAAAATTTATTTCAATTTTTTTCACATACAAATAGGAAGTAAGGAAAACCAGACACTCCACGATTGTCTTCTATAACCTAACTGTGGGTATCAAAATCTAACTCCATAACTTAGAAACTGTCTCCTAATGTCCCAAACGTCTATTTTTCCTTTTATTTTATTTTTCAGTCCCTTTTTTCTCTGCTCAAAATACACAACTTTTTAAATATGGCTACAACCCTTCATGAAATCAGTCAAATTTCAAGCAACTCGATGCAATGGAATCTGAAAGTGACTGTCGTTCGAATGTAGATAATTCCGGATCCTTTCAAGCATGCTATACCATATTTCAATGAGCTGACTTTACAAGATCTATTTATATATAAAAAGAGAAGCAAATACATGATAGTATGCCAAGTGTCACCACGAAATATCAACACGTGTCATGTTTTAAGACAAAACTCCAATAAAATTGGAGATTCAAAAAAAATTGAAATAGAAAAAACTTACTAAATTTTTAAAAATTATCAAATTCAGTTATTCACATCATGGAGTCCCATGTTTTTAGGCACACATTTTTTAAAACTGAAAATTAAAAAAAAAAAAAAAAAAACTCTAATTCCAAAAATTGGACTCCCACGTTTTTTCCTAAGTTTTTTGTTTAATTTATTATAAATAAAAATTAGATAATTTTTTTTTACATAGAAATAGTAATAAATAAAAGAAAAAAACACTCCACGGTCTATTCAAAAAACTGGACTCCCACATTTTTTAGTTTTTTATTTAATTTATTATAAACCTGAAAATTTTACTTCAATTTCTTTTCACATACAAATAGGAAGAAAGGAAAAACAAACACTCCGCAATTGTCTTCTATAACCTAACCGTGGGTATGAAAACCTAACTCCATAACTTAGAAACTGTCTCCTAATGTCCCAAATGTCTGTTGCTCCTTTTATTTTATTTTCAGTCCCTTTTTTCTCTGCTCAAAATACACAACTTTATAAATATGGCTACAACCCTTCATGAAATCAGTCAATTTTGAAGCAACTCGATGCAATGGAATCTGAAAGTGACTGTCGTTCGAATGTAGAAAATTCCGGATCCTTTCAAGCCTACTATACCATATTTCAATGAGCTGACTTTACAAGATCTATTTATATATAAAAGGAGAAGCAAATACATGATATTATGCCAAGTGTCACCACGAAATATCAACACGTGTCATGTTTTAAGATAAAACTCCAATAAATTTGGAGATTCAAAAAAAATTGAAATAGAAAAAAACTTACAAAATTATAAAAAATTAAAAAAATCAGTTATTCACATCATGGAGTACCATGTTTTTAGGCACACATTTTTTTAAAACTGAAAAGTAAAAAACAAATGCTCCAATTCCAAAAAATGGACTCCCACGTTTTTTCATAAGTTTTTTGTTTAATTTATTATAAATAAAAATTCGACAATTTGTTTTTACATAGAAATAGTAATAAATAAAAGAAAAAAATACTCCACGATCTATTCAAAAAAATGGACTCCCACATTTTTTAGTTTTTTATTTAATTTATTATAAACCTGAAAAATTTATTTCAATTTTTTTCACATACAAATAGGAAGTAAGGAAAACCAGACACTCCACGATTGTCTTCTATAACCTAACTGTGGGTATCAAAATCTAACTCCATAACTTAGAAACTGTCTCCTAATGTCCCAAACGTCTATTTTTCCTTTTATTTTATTTTTCAGTCCCTTTTTTCTCTGCTCAAAATACACAACTTTTTAAATATGGCTACAACCCTTCATGAAATCAGTCAAATTTCAAGCAACTCGATGCAATGGAATCTGAAAGTGACTGTCGTTCGAATGTAGATAATTCCGGATCCTTTCAAGCATGCTATACCATATTTCAATGAGCTGACTTTACAAGATCTATTTATATATAAAAAGAGAAGCAAATACATGATAGTATGCCAAGTGTCACCACGAAATATCAACACGTGTCATGTTTTAAGACAAAACTCCAATAAAATTGGAGATTCAAAAAAAATTGAAATAGAAAAAACTTACTAAATTTTTAAAAATTATCAAATTCAGTTATTCACATCATGGAGTCCCATGTTTTTAGGCACACATTTTTTAAAACTGAAAATTAAAAAAAAAAAAAAAAAAACTCTAATTCCAAAAATTGGACTCCCACGTTTTTTCCTAAGTTTTTTGTTTAATTTATTATAAATAAAAATTAGATAATTTTTTTTTACATAGAAATAGTAATAAATAAAAGAAAAAAACACTCCACGGTCTATTCAAAAAACTGGACTCCCACATTTTTTAGTTTTTTATTTAATTTATTATAAACCTGAAAATTTTACTTCAATTTCTTTTCACATACAAATAGGAAGAAAGGAAAAACAAACACTCCGCAATTGTCTTCTATAACCTAACCGTGGGTATGAAAACCTAACTCCATAACTTAGAAACTGTCTCCTAATGTCCCAAATGTCTGTTGCTCCTTTTATTTTATTTTCAGTCCCTTTTTTCTCTGCTCAAAATACACAACTTTATAAATATGGCTACAACCCTTCATGAAATCAGTCAATTTTGAAGCAACTCGATGCAATGGAATCTGAAAGTGACTGTCGTTCGAATGTAGAAAATTCCGGATCCTTTCAAGCCTACTATACCATATTTCAATGAGCTGACTTTACAAGATCTATTTATATATAAAAGGAGAAGCAAATACATGATATTATGCCAAGTGTCACCACGAAATATCAACACGTGTCATGTTTTAAGATAAAACTCCAATAAATTTGGAGATTCAAAAAAAATTGAAATAGAAAAAAACTTACAAAATTATAAAAAATTAAAAAAATCAGTTATTCACATCATGGAGTACCATGTTTTTAGGCACACATTTTTTTAAAACTGAAAAGTAAAAAACAAATGCTCCAATTCCAAAAAATGGACTCCCACGTTTTTTCATAAGTTTTTTGTTTAATTTATTATAAATAAAAATTCGACAATTTGTTTTTACATAGAAATAGTAATAAATAAAAGAAAAAAATACTCCACGATCTATTCAAAAAAATGGACTCCCACATTTTTTAGTTTTTTATTTAATTTATTATAAACCTGAAAAATTTATTTCAATTTTTTTCACATACAAATAGGAAGTAAGGAAAACCAGACACTCCACGATTGTCTTCTATAACCTAACTGTGGGTATCAAAATCTAACTCCATAACTTAGAAACTGTCTCCTAATGTCCCAAACGTCTATTTTTCCTTTTATTTTATTTTTCAGTCCCTCTTTTCTCTGCTCAAAATACACAACTTTTTAAATATGGCTACAACCCTTCATGAAATCAGTCAAATTTCAAGCAACTCGATGCAATGGAATCTGAAAGTGACTGTCGTTCGAATGTAGATAATTCCGGATCCTTTCAAGCATGCTATACCATATTTCAATGAGCTGACTTTACAAGATCTATTTATATATAAAAAGAGAAGCAAATACATGATAGTATGCCAAGTGTCACCACGAAATATCAACACGTGTCATGTTTTAAGACAAAACTCCAATAAAATTGGAGATTCAAAAAAAATTGAAATAGAAAAAACTTACTAAATTTTTAAAAATTATCAAATTCAGTTATTCACATCATGGAGTCCCATGTTTTTAGGCACACATTTTTTAAAACTGAAAATTAAAAAAAAAAAAAAAAAAACTCTAATTCCAAAAATTGGACTCCCACGTTTTTTCCTAAGTTTTTTGTTTAATTTATTATAAATAAAAATTAGATAATTTTTTTTTACATAGAAATAGTAATAAATAAAAGAAAAAAACACTCCACGGTCTATTCAAAAAACTGGACTCCCACATTTTTTAGTTTTTTATTTAATTTATTATAAACCTGAAAATTTTACTTCAATTTCTTTTCACATACAAATAGGAAGAAAGGAAAAACAAACACTCCGCAATTGTCTTCTATAACCTAACCGTGGGTATGAAAACCTAACTCCATAACTTAGAAACTGTCTCCTAATGTCCCAAATGTCTGTTGCTCCTTTTATTTTATTTTCAGTCCCTTTTTTCTCTGCTCAAAATACACAACTTTGTAAATATGGCTACAACCCTTCATGAAATCAGTCAAATTTCAAGCAACTCGATGCAATGGAATCTGAAAGTGACAGTCGTTCGAATGTGAAAAATTCCGGATCCTTTCAAGCCTGATATACCATTTTTCAATGAGCTGACTTTACAAGATCTATTTATATATAAAAGGAGAAGCAAATACATGATAATATGCCAAGTGTCACCACGAAATATCAACACGTGTCATGTTTTAAGACAAAACTCCAATAAATTTAGAGATTCAAAAAAATTGAAATAGAAAAAAACTTACAAAATTTTAAAGAATTAAAAAATTCAGTTATTCACATCATGGAGTACCATATTTTTAGGCACATATTGTTTTAAAACTGAAAAGTAAAAAACAAATGCTCCAATTCCAAAAAAGGGACTCCCACGTTTTTTCATAAATTTTTGGTTAAATTTATTATAAATAAAAATTCGACAATTTGTTTTTACATAGAAATAGTAATAAATAAAAGAAAAAAACACTCCACGATCTATTCAAAAAATTGGACTCCCACATTTTTTAGTTTTTTATTTAATTTATTATAAACCTGAAAATTTTACTTCAATTTTTTTTCACATACAAATAGGAAGTAAGGAAAATCAGACACTTCACGATTGTCTTCTATAACCTAAATGTGGGTATCAAAACCTAACTCCATAACTTAGAAACTGTCTCCTAATGTCCCAAACATCTATTTCTCCTTTTATTTTATTTTTCAATCCCTTTTTTCTTTGCTCAAAATACCTACAACCCTTCATGAAATCAGTTAAATTTCAAGCAACTCGATGCAATGGAATCTGAAAGTGTCAGTCGTTCGAATGTGGAAAATTTCGGATCCTTTCAAGCCTGATATACCATATTTCAATGAGCTGACTTTACAAGATCTATTTATATATAAAAGGAGAAGCAAATACATGATATTATGCCAAGTGTTACCACGAAATATCAACACGTGTCATGTTTTAAGACAAAACTCCAATAAATTTAGAGATTCAAAAAAATTGAAATAGAAAAAAACTTACAAAATTTTAAAGAATTAACAAATTCAGTTATTCACATCATGGAGTTCCATGTTTTTAGGAACACATTTTTTAAAACTGAAAAGTAAAAAAAAAAAAAAAAAAAAACACTCTAATTCCAAAAATTGGACTCCCACGTTTTTTCCTAAGTTTTTTGTTTAATTTATTATAAATAAAAATTCGATAATTTTTTTTTACATAAAAATAGTAATAAATAAAAGAAAAAAACACTCCACGGTCTATTCAAAAATATGGACTCCCACATTTTTAGTTTTTTATTTAATTTATTATAAACCTGAAAATTTTACTTCAATTTCTTTTCACATACAAATAGAAAGAAAGAAAAAACAAACACTCCACGATTATCTTCTATAACCTAACCGTGGGTATCAAAACCTAACTCCATAACTTAGAAACTGTTTCCTAATGTCCCAAATGTCTGTTCCTCATTTTATTTTATTTTCAGTCTCTTTTTTCTCTGCTCAAAATACACAACTTTGTAAATATGGCTACAAACCTTCATGAAATCAGTCAAATTTCAAGCAACTCGATGCAATGGAATCTGAAAGTGACAGTCGTTCGAATGTGGAAAATTCCGGATCCTTTCAAGCCTGCTATACCATATTTCAATGAGCTGACTTTACAAGATCTATTTATATATAAAAGGAGAAGCAAATACATGATATTATGCCAATTGTCACCACGAAATATCAACACGTGTCATGTTTTAAGACAAAACTCCAATAAATTTGGAGATTCAAAAAAAAATTGAAATAGAAAAAAACTTACAAAATTTTAAAGAATTAACAAATTCAGTTATTCACATCATGGAGTACCATGTTTTTAGGCACACATTTTTTTAAAACTGAAAAGTAAAAAACAAATGCTCCAATTCCAAAAAATGGACTCCCACATTTTTTCATATGTTTTTGGTTTAATTTATTATAAATAAAAATTCGACAATTTGTTTTTACATAGAAATAGTAATAAATAAAAGAAAAAAATACTCCACGATCTATTCAAAAAAATGGACTTCCACATTTTTTAGTTTTTTATTTAATTAATTATAAACCTGAAAATTTTACTTCAATTTTTTTTCACATACAAATAGGAAGTAAGGAAAACCAGACACTCTACGATTGTCTTCTATAACCTAAATGTGGGTATCAAAACCTAACTCCATAACTTAGAAACTGTCTCCTAATGTCCCAAACGTCTCTTTCTCCTTTTATTTTATTTTTCAATCCCTTTTTTCTCTGCTCAAAATACCTACAACCCTTCATGAAATCAGTCAAATTTCAAGCAACTCGATGCAATGGAATATGAAAGTGACAGTCGTTCGAATGTGGAAAATTTCGGATCCTTTCAAGCCTGATATACCATATTTCATAGAGTTGCCTTTAAAAGATCTATTTATATATAAAAGGAGAAGCAAATCCATGATATTATGCCAAGTGTCACCACGAAATATCAACACGTGTCATATTTTAAGACAAAACTCCAATAAATTTGGAGATTCAAAAAAAATTGAAATAGAAAAAACTTACAAAATTTTAAAGAATTATCAAATTCAGTTATTCACATCATGGAGTCCCATGTTTTTAGGCACACATTTTTTAAAACTGAAAAGTAAAAAAAAAAAAAAAAAAAAAAAAAAAATTCTAATTCCAAAAATTGGACTCCCTCGTTTTTTCCTAAGTTTTTTGTTTAATTTATTATAAATAAAAATTCGATAATTTTTTTACATAAAAATAGTAATAAATAAAAGAAAAAAACACTCCACGGTCTATTCAAAAAAATGGACTCCCACATTTTTAGTTTTTTATTTAATTTATTATAAACCTGAAAATTTTACTTCAATTTCTTTTCACATACAAATAGGAAGAAAGGAAAAACAAACACTCCACGATTGTCTTCAATAACCTAACCGTGGGTATCAAAACCTAACTCCATGACTTAGAAACTGTCTCCTAATGTCCCAAATGTCTGTTCCTCCTTTTATTTTATTTTCAGTCCCTTTTTTATTTGCTCAAAATACACAACTTTGTAAATATGGCTACAACCCTTTATGAAATCAGTCAAATTACAAGCAAACTCGATACAATGGAATCTGAAAGTGACAGTCGTTCGAATGTGAAAAATTCCGGATCCTTTCAAGCCTAATATACCATATTTCATAGAGCTGACTTTACAAGATGAAAAGGTAACATATTCAACTTTCATATAGTTATTAAGTAATTCCTCTTCTCTGCCGCTTTACTTCATAAATTTTTCAAAATTTTCAAATACATGAAGATGTACTAATGAAACTCTTATATATAGTACCTGTTTTGCTCTTTCATGTTAATAATATTCTGATTATTTTTCGTTCACAAAGATAATCCAAAAAAAAAATGTTGTTACATGATTTTTCAATTATAAGGTTATTGACTTATTGTTAAGGAACAGGATTTCGGCAACCGGATTTTCTTGGTTCTTTAATATCTCATGCATCACTATATTCTCGAAAAATTACTACTTATCTTAGCGGCCGGTAGGCAACATGCTGCGAAAATCATATATGACTTCTGGAACTAGACAATTTTGTCATTTGTTTATTAGTTGTAGTTTGAATTGTTAGTAGGAGACTCTATTTGTGGAGTGATATTTGGAGGGAAAAAAATAGTAGTTTCAGATTTTGTTTATGCAATTTTATGTCACGAGGCTTATTAACACATTTTCTTCACAATTTGGATCTGAACAAATGTTTTGGATTGTGGGGTTTATAAGGTCGCACTAGAGTACCCTAAGGTGGCGGCGGTGCTGGATATGTGGGCCTGCTAGACTGATCCCTCACGAATTGACCCCTGCCCCCAGCCGGGGCACTGCTGAACTCTCCAGAATACCGAAACCGCTTATCCCTCGCAGCCTGCTCCCGACCACGCTGACGTGCACCCTCGATCCTCCGAGATATCTCTACAACTAGCTCGTAAGAAGTCCCCATCTCCACATCTCGGGCCATAGTGGCCTAGCTAGCAGAGTGCAAACCGGCAACAAACCTCCGCACCCTCTGTGCATTGGTCGGAAGTATCATAAGTGCATGGCGAGATAACTCAGAGAATCTCGCCTCATAGTCAGTCACTGACAGCTGGAGCTGCTCAAACTGAAATTGCAACTCTTCCCTCTAAGAGGGTGGAATATACCTGTCCAAGAAGAGGCGTGTGAAGTGGTCCCAAGTCATGAGAGGAGAACCTGCTGGTCTGCCGAGAATATATGACTGCCACCACCTACGGGCCCTGCCCTCAAGCTGGAAAGTAGTAAAATCCAGCCCATGAGACTCCAATATCCTCATGTTGTGCAGTTTGTCCCTGCACCGGTCAATAAAGTTCTGGGGGGCCTCGTGTCGCTCACCTCCAAAGATAGGAGGCTATAGCCTGGTCCATCTGTCCAATAGCCTATGCGGATCACCGGTCGTAGCTGGTATGGGCTCAAGTATAGCTGCTACAACTGGCTGAGCTCCGCCCACGGGTAGTGCGCCCGGGGTCTGATATACGGCAGTTGCGTGCCCTGGAGCCTGAGCGGTAGGGGTCTGTGCTCCCCCCTCCCACCTAAGATGTAGCAGGGTCTGCTGGAAATAAACCAGCCTAAGTCATAGAATCCATGAACCGTAGAATACAACCCATGACCTCCTAGAATCCCGGTGCGGACATAAAATCCATCGGGGCTGGTCCTGCTGCAGGCACCTCACCCTGCTCCTCAATAATAGGATCCTCTACTGGATCCGCTCACTACTAGAAACACAGTATTTTCCCATGAAAAAATTGTTAGTGGCAATTCCCACCGAAATTCAATGGGAAAAGTGAAATTTCTTTTCTACGAATAAACAATAATGTTTCCCATTGACTATCTGTGGGAACGTTTTTGCGCAAAAATGCGTGTAATTTAGTTCCCTCTGATTCGGTGGGAAAAGTCATTAAAAATAATTATATAAAACTAAAAGAAATTCCCAGGGAAAACAATGGGAAAATAAAAAAAATATTTTCAAATATTCCCACAGATTCTGTGTGAACAAAAAATTTTGAATTTTGAATTTTTGTGCTTTATGAAAGGGTTTTCCCACGGAGATTTCCCACATTAGTAGTGGGAAAGTTTTATTATTATTCACATAACCTTTTAGTTTTCTCTTAGTCTATTTCGTGTTTTCTCCCTCCGTCTCTCCACTCCAGCGACGAATTTTTCACCTCACTCAATTTTCAGGTAAATCTCTCTCTGTCTCTCTCTCTCTCTCTCTCTCTCTCTCTCTCTCTCACACACACACACACACACACACACACACCCACTCCTTTTACGATTTTGATTTTTCGAAACTTAGGGATTTTCTGCTATTTCAAACCCTAGGTTTGAGAAAATTATTGATGTTCTCTCGTACATGTATAGTCTAATTAAACCTAAGTCTTTATTTGTTTCGTCTTAGAAACAATGAATTTGTTAAAAGACAATATTGAGTTGGTTTATTCTTGTTAGTTTGGTCTATTTTTCAGATCTATTTTTTTTTAATATGGATTGGTGTTATGTATTTACAGGCTTTCTTCACAAACATGGATAAATTAAAAAGATTTCTAAGTTTCCCATGTCAAAATGAGGAATATTTTCTTCCTCGAGAACTGTAAACTAATGTAGTCTTTATTTAAAAGTAGCTACAGATTTAACAATGCAAGCATAATCCTGCTAGGACCGCAGACAAACACCTTCTAAAACTAGAGTTTTCTTGAATTATGCCACATTTTTTATGATATAGTTATTAAAGTAATGTCTAAGTTTATATTGGAATATCTTTTGGGAATGTTTTTCAAATTCTTTTAAAAGTACATAAATGAGGGTGGGCTTGGGTTTGTTCACAGTAATCTAAAAATATAGCTTTTAGTTGAATTAAAAAATAAATAAAAAAGAAAAAGAGTAGTTACTACTAATATTTTTCCGAATTAAAGAGGAGAAATTAATGAGTTCATGACTTATTTCATTAGGTTCTTGAATGTGTCTATTTGAGAATGATTTTATCTTTTGAGTTCTTGTCTTAGCTTAACATTTCCATTTGATTTTCTTTGTTTATAGGTGTTTGGTTCTTTAGAAGTTGAAGGTGATAGATCTAACTGAGAGCAGATGCTAGTGGTGCCTATTATTTGGCTTATAGGTATTGATTTTTACAAAGAGATGGTGTAGTAATTTTTTTCCCATTAGAAGTACTGATACATTATCTATATGCGAGTAAGTTTCATACATTAGATATTTTTGAAATATATTAAAATGATTAAGTCCAGCCAGACTGCTAAGCTTTTTATCTTTCCGTGTGTTTCACTTTAAAGTTTGAGAAATAAAGATACTTACTTGCATAAATTTTCTTTAATAAAGTTTATTTTTATAATAATTGTATTTGTTTTTACAGGATACTTTCAAACGAAGCTTGGAGGAGTTCATTCAAAATCAGTCGATTGATGATAACTATGGAATACTTGTCACTAGTGATGTTAAAAGTCTCAAGTCTCAGATAAACTCCCTCTTAGCATCTGGTGTATTTCCTGTGCCCGTTCTCCAGCATCTGATGATAACTAAGGACTAGTTTCTTTTATTAGTTTGTCCTGGATGGTAGCTGGATGTTGATTATTGAATGCTGGATTTTTTGAGTTTTTGTTCTACTTTCTGTTTAGTTGGATATTGTTTATGAAATGGATTGAATTAGGTGTTGTTTATGAAATGGATTGGATTTCATGTTGAATTTAGTATTTGAATGATTAATTGTATTTAGTCTTGTATTGCTGGTTGTACATTCTGTTTGGCAGGTGGTATAGTTCTAAAAATAAACTTGGCCGTGAAAATATTTTCCAGATTTTCCACGGATTTCCCACCGACTCCTTGGGAAATTTGTGCATATTTTTTCCAGAATTTTAATATCTCCCACTGATTTTCATGGGAATGTTCATATGTTTATTTCCAGGTTACGAATATTTCCCACTGCTTCCATGTGAAAAATAAAAAAATATCTAAATTATTTTTAATACATCCCACAGATTCGGTGGGAAACTTAAGAAAATTAAATTATTTTATTATCTTACTTTTCCCACAACGTTCCTGGGAAAATACACTATGTGACCCCACCAAGTTCTCGTGAAGCCCGTACTGGGAAACTCCCTGAGAATTACCCATGAATGTCATGGGAAACTATTTTTCCACCAGCCATATTCCCACTGAGCATCTCCCCTGGGAATGTCGTGGGAATATTGAGATTTCACACAGATTTCCCACCGATTCTTCCGTGGGAAAAGTCTTTATTTCTAGTAGTGACTGGTGGTGTAACTGGAGCAACTCTAGGATGCCCTTGTCCTCTACCACGAACTGGAGCCCTTCCTCGGCCTCTGCCTCGGCCTCTAACAACAGGAGGAGAAACTCCTCCATGGTCTGGTACATCCGATGTGCGCGTTCTCACCATCTGTGAGAGAATGAGAGAAAAATACTTTGTACTACATCAACTACACGGTAGGAGATGAAGAAAGAGTAGTTTCCTAATACCCTATAGCCTCTCGAAGATAGGTACAGACGTCTCCGCACCGATCCGCAAGACTCTATTAGGCCTGCTCATAACTTGTGAGACCTACGTGAACCTAGTACTCTGATACCATGTTGTCACGATCCAATTTCTCCTTAGGCCATGATAAAGCTTAACATCGTTGCTAGGCAAGCCTACGATGAATTTACTATGTGATTCTTTCTTTCAACCAATTTCCAAGTAATTAAATCCCATTTGTTTAGAAATTTGAGAAACAAAGAGTCAAATGATCAAATAGAAACAATCTGAATGCAAGCATAAATATGTAAATACCACAAACCCATAAGGTCTACTAGAGTGTGTACCAAGATCTGGTATCACAAGTGTATGAGCAACTAGTAGAATACACAAAACTCTAACTATTGTCTGAAATAAAGTAGACAGAATATAAATACAAAAGAGACTCTAGGCTCGGGAATGTCACGACCCAATTTCTCCTATAGGCTGTGATGGCACCTAACGTCGCCGCTAGACAAGCCTGCGATGAAGTTACTATGTGATTTCTTCTTTTTAACCAATTTCCAAGTAATTAAATCCCATTTGTTTAGAAATTTAAGAAATAGAGAGTCAAATGATTAAAATGAAAATAACCGAGTGCGAGCATAAATATGTAAATACCCCAAAACCGTAAAGTCTACTAGAGTGTGTACTAAGATCTGGTGTCACAAGTGTATGAGCACTAGTAGAGTATACAAAACTCTAACTACTGTCTGAAATAACATAGACGAAAAATAAGTACAAAAGAAAGGCTCTAGGTGTTGCAGAATGACTCAGGATGCAGCTCACCACTAGGCCTCTGGGTAACGGGGGTGTGCGCGGGTATGTCCACCAGATGCACATGCCTTAGATCCTGCACGGTTAGTGCAGAAGTGTAGCGTGAGTACATAAACAACATGTACCCAGTAAGTATCAAGTCTAACCTCGAAGAAGTAGTGACGAGGGGTAGACATCAACACTTACTATGGGCTATAAATAAAATGCGGAAATCATAAATAAGCATGGATTATGTAAGCAATTAATACCACACAGTAACAAGAAATGAATAATAATTCCATTTACTAACAATAACTTCGAATCAATTCCTGTCCTTTAAATAATAGTAACCGCTCAAGCCATAAATTAATATCAAGTAAAAGTTAGGCTCCGAGTATTATCACGCATGATTTATGCCGAGGTCGTACGGCTCGATCCAGAAATATACTGTGCACTGCCGAGGGTCGAACGACACGAACCATAGATGCATCTACTAACATGCCGAGACGAACGACCCGCTACCATGAGAGTAGAGGAAAGATTACCTCGCTCGTGGAAATACTTGCGACGTGAGTGAACATAAAATTATTAGAGTTCTTATAAAATCCTTCAATTCTTTCCAAACACAAGAAATCCAAACTAGAGACTTTAAATATTTAAATACTTAATCTCAGCTCATTTCAAAGTAGTTAATGTTCATAAGTAACCTAACAGTGCAAACAAGGCATGGTGTAAGCCTAAGACTACCCAGACATCACATAGAATACAGCTACGCATGGACTCTCGTCACCTACTGCGTACGTAGCTCCCCACAAATATAATTCACAAAAAAGATACACCTAAGGGGAAGAGTTCCCTCTTACAAGGTTAGTCAAGAGACTTACCTCATCTCAAAGCTCGCCTTTCGGTCTTAAATTTTCTCTAAAGCCTCCACTCGGTGCCGAAAAATCCGAACTAGTCAAATATTGTATAAATAAATCAATATATGTTCCAAAATTCATAATTTAACTATTAGAATAATTTTCCAACCCAAATTGGAAGATTCTTAAAATTCAACCCCGGGCCCACGTGCCCAGATTCCGAAAATATTTAAAGAAATTCGTTACCCATAACCTTACTAACTCAAATATATGATTTTTACCCAAATCCATAATAAATTTCGTGGTTAAATTCCATTTTTATAAAAACCTAGGTTTTTCATCTAAACCCACAATTTTCACTAATTTACATGTTAACATCTACCTATAAACTATGTATTTAACTCAGATTAGATAGAAATTGCTTACCTCAAATAGCTAGTGAAAATCCCTTTCTAACCAGCTCGAAAATCGCCCCAAGAAGTGCAATAAATGAACCCCAAATGCTCATCCCCGACTTAAATGAAGTTCTGCCTTCAGCGTTTTTCGCACCTGCGGTGCCTCTGCCGCATTTGCAGTGCTAGATCCTTTTCAGTGGACGGGATTTCCGCTTTTGCGGTCCCGCTTATGTGACGAGCATGCCTCTCCTGCGGCTTGAGCCGCATCTGCGTCCTCCCCAATCGCACATGCGCAACGTTCCAAAGCCGCTTATGCTACACAACCCACGCACCTGCAGGCTCGCACCTGTGCCCCAAAGCTCGTTGGTGTGGGCACACCAGATATGGTGCACCAACAGACCTTTTGAGTCTTAACTTAATTCGCGCATCGTCCGAATGGCATCCGGGGCCCCCGAGGCCCCGTACGAACGTACCAACAAGTTTGAAATCATAAAACTAACTCGCTCGAACCCTCGGAATGCATAAAACAACATCAAACTAAGAATCACACCTCAAACCAAATTGAAACGACTTAGGAACTGCAAGTTCTTCAACTTACTCTGAGCGCGCCGAAACATACTAAACTTCTCGAAATGACACCAATATTTGCGTGAAAGTCTTAAATCACCATATGGAACTATTCCCAGGCTCGGAATTCAAAACGGACCTCGATAACACTAAAACCTACTCCTAACCAAATTTAAAGAACTTAAAACCTTCAAATAGTCAACTTTCACTATTAAGCGCCCAAGCGCTCCCGGGTCGTCCAAAACCCGATTCGAACATACACCCAAGTCCAAAATCATCATACAAACCTATTGGAACTGTCAAATCCTGATTCCTAGGTTGTTTACTCAAAACGTTGACCGTAGTCAAACTTAGCCTTTTAAAGCCAAACTAAGGAACCAAGTGTTCTGATTTCAACCCGAACCCTTCTGAATCCCGAACTAACCATCCCCGCAAGTCATAAAACAGTAAGAGCACATACGAGGAGCCTTATTTAGGGGAACGGTGTTCTAGAAAGCAAAACGACTGGTTGGGTCGTTATATTCTCCACCTCTTAAACAAACATTCGTCCTCGAATGAGTCTAGAATCATACCTGAAGTGCCGAATAAGTGTGGATATCTTCTCCGCATGTCCTCCTCGGCCTCCCAAATCGCCTGCTCGACTTGTTGGCCTCACCACTGAACTTTTACCGCAGAAATCTTCTTGGACCTCAACTGGCGAACCTGCCTATCAACAATGAAAACTGGCTCCTCCTCATAACCTAAGCTCTCATCTAACTGAACCGTGCTGAAATCACGTGCCTTCTGATCCACGTAACTCTTCTGTCTAGAATGTGTTGTGTGAAGTCGCTCCTGAATCAACTTTACCTTTTCCAAGGCATCCTTCACCAAATCAATACCATATAACTTAGCCTCGCCGGGATCAAACCATGCGATGGGGGAAACGACATCGCCGAACATATCAAGCCTCAAATGGAGCTATCTTGATGCTTGACTGATAACTGTTGTTGTAAGCAAACTCGGCCAAAGGCAAGAACCGATCCCACTACCCTCCAAAGTCAATCACACATGCTCTGAGAATGTCCTCAAAGTAGGGGTGGGCATTGGTCGGTTCAGTTCGGTTATGAATATTATCAATTTAGCATATCGGTTATCAGTTTATAAATTTGATAAACTGATAACTGAACCGATAAGATATCGGTTATCGGGGTATCGGTTAATCGGTTATAGATCATTATCGGTTCGATTATCGATTTACCCAATAAGATAACTCAATCTAGAGTTAAGCAAAAAAGAGAAGACAATTCACTGGAGTCAAGGAAAAAAGAGAAGAATTCACATATAGTATACTACCCATTTCTACGTTCTGTCCAGTGGGCACAATTGGATTAGTACTAATTCTTCAACAACAATTGTCCAAATACATTTTAATAATAATACAAAGTAGTAGCAATTTCACCTTAAAATTAACAAGTCCAAACATATAGTACTAATAGTTCAAATTCAAGTTAACAAGACAACAACAACTTAATCCTTATAGGCTTCACCAAATTGCGCTCCAGCCTCCAAACAACGCCCAACATGCCTCATTAAGGACTTAGTACCACTTTGTTGTGCATTGTAATGAAAAACAAGATGACAATTACATCTTACTTTCCACCATCCATCATCACCTTCTTCAATCCTTTCATAGTAACACCAAATAGGTGAGGTAGTTTTGTGACCATGAAGTCGAGGCATGATTACACCTATTAAACATAAAAAGAAAAAATATTAAGTCAAATAAATTCTTAGCAATGCATACTATAGAAGTTGAATAATGAACTTACCAAAGTTTTAACTCATAACTATCTAAGATTCTACACTTCATCATCGCAAGGTTCTTTTCCAAGTTTGGCAAAATCTAAAGAGAATAATATATATTAACAAGTCAAACAACAAAAATATTAAACAAACTATTTATAAAAATAATATACAACCAAACAAATAAAAATATTATCACCTTGTTCTAGTTGCTCGAGAACATCTAAATCTTCCTCAACACTTACTGGTAGTGGCTCACTCTGAAGCCAATCTTGAAGGCACACTAGAACTTCTACCAATTTAGGAGTCAATGAACTCCTAAACGAATCAAGAATACGCCCTCCGGTGCTAAATGCACATTCGGATGCCACACTTGAAATAGGAATAACTAACACATCTCGAGCCATCTCAGCAAGAACGAAAAATCTAGGTGAGTTTACTTTCCACCAAAGCAATATATTAGAGTCTGCTATTTTATTTTTTACGTCTTCTGTAAGATACTTTTCCAATTCTGATTTAAAATCTACACCTCCAATCCCAGCTTTATGTCTTTTTAATTCTTCAAAGAAAGATTCAAAAGTCCCTTCAGTTTGGACAATAATAGTACTCGCTAAAAGCGATGAACTTGAAGTTCCTATTGTGTCCAATGAAGAGTTAGATAAACCTGAAAAAGTTCGACTACCTTTATCTTTTGAATGAGACTTTACATACTCATCAAACAATGAAGTAATGTATGTTTGCACTTCTTTTGCTATAATTGGCCCTTTTTCTTCAAACATCTTGGCAAGTGCAAAACTAACAGAATCAAATTTGTACCGAGGATCCAAAACACATGAAATGGAAATCATCTTATTCATTTTTTCTGTATCACCCAATACTTATCAAATTTCTCCTTCATCTTTTTTGCCATTGAACCCAAAAGAACATATTCATTTGATATCAATTATTTTAAATAAATGGCAACTTCACAAATTTCAAGAAAATGATGATTTGATGTGATATAAAGTGACCCAGATACCTTTAAAGTAAGCTTATAAAATATTTCAAAAAATTTTGTCAATTTCTTTACATCCTCCCAAACACTACTCAAAAGTGTACCTGCAGGACTTCTATCCATAATATCAACAAACTCAAGATGATGTGATAGGCCAATATCATGATCAGCATAATGTAAAATTGCACTCTCGTATTCAATAGCCCTGTTCAACATCAAGTAGGTGGAATTCCACCTTGTAGGAACATCCAAACATAAAGATTTCTTAACAAGATTTCCTTCTTCACAACATTCCTGAAATTTTTTTCACCTACTAGGAGGCTGTCTAATATATCTCACTGCTTGCCTAATATGTTCAATAGACACACATGATTCTTTTATACCATCCTGAACAACAAGATTCATAATATGAGCCATACACCTCACGTGAAGGTGCTTACCATTCATGGAATTGGTTCCCCATTTAGTTAACTTTTTAGAAAACTCCTTCAGTGTCATATCATCAATCCAATGGACAGTAATACATATATAATTTATTCTTTGTAAGGAAGTCCAAGTATCAGTGGTAAGGCAAACTCTTAGTTCTTTAAAAAGCTTCACCAACTAATGTTTTTCTTCATTGAAAAGATCAAAGTAGTCCCGAGTCACAGTTCTACGTGAAGGAATTCGAAAAAAGGTTGTGCAACTTTCATAAAATTCATTAAACATTCCTTTTCAACAAAGCTGAAAGGAAGTTCATCAACGATCACCATACGACACAAAGCCTTCCTACATTGTTCTTGATCAAATTTCCAAGGAACAACAACTATATCACCCTTATTACCCCCGGAACAGGTTGAAAGGCTAATTTTGATTGACTTGTTACAACATCTAAAGATATTTTTTTTACAATTGGCCATATGTGTAATGACCTGGCCGGTCGTTTCGAGAGTTGTAGCCCCAATCTCCTATTAACTGCTTCTCCCATACCTATTTCTGCTATTGTGACTTGTCGGGAGGGTTCATTTTGGTTTTGGAGTGTTTTGAGACACTTAATCCCTAAATAGAGGTTTAAGCCTTAGGATTTGGACCGTAGTCGGAACTGTGTGAAGATAACTCCGGAATGGAGTTCCGTCAATTCTATTAGCTCTGTTAGGTGATTTTGGACTTAGGGGTGTGTCCGGATAGTGTTTTGGAGGTCTGTAGCTCATTTAGACTTGAAATGGCAAAAGTCGAAGTTTTGGAGATTTTGACCGGTAGTGGAATTTTTGATATCGAGTCCAGATCCCAATTACGGAAGTTGGACTAGGTACGTAGGGTTGAATATGACATGTGTGCAAAATTTGGGGACAATCGAACGTGGTTTGGTTGGTTTCGGCATTGGTTGTCGAATTTGGAAGTTTCAAGTTCTTTAAGTTTGAATCTGAGGATGATAAGTGATTTTAGAATTGTTTGATGTGTTTTGAGGGCTCGACTAAGTCCGTATGGTATTTTCGGACTGGTTGGTATGTTTGGTTGAGGTCCCGGAGGCCTCGGGTGTGTTTCAAATGCTTAACGGATTGAGTTTCGGACTTATGCAATTGTTGAAGCTGCTGCACCTGGTGTAATCGCACATGCGCACTTTGGGTTGCAGGTGCGGCACTGCAGAAGCGGCCATGGAGCCACAGAAGCGGTTTAGGCCCTATCGATCTGGGGCCACAGGTGCGACGATAGATCCGCAGAAGCGGACACACAGAAGTAGAAGAGGAGCGCAGGTGCGGGCTCGCAGATGCGACCCTTGTTCGCAGATGCGGATCCAGTCCCCTTAAGTGATTTTCGCATATGTGATGGTATTTACGCAGGTGCTGTACCGCAGATGCGGTTGAATGCTCGCAGAAGCGAGATCTCTGGCCGAAAAAGGGCTAAGTACGAGGGTTTGATTTCATTCTTCATTTTTAGACTTGAGAGCTCGGGATTTAGCGATTTTTCGAGGGCTTTTCAGAGGAAGCTTTGGGGTGATGATTTATAACTCATTTTTGGTTGTATTCCATTAATCTATAGTTGTCTTCTCCATTTAATTTCGGATTTGGGGTTGAAAATTTGCGTAAAAGTTGAGAAAAGTTTTTAGGCCGAACTTTGGGATTTTTATCGAGATTTTGGTATCGGATTTGGGTTATTTTGGTATGAGTGAACTCATGAGTAAATGTGTGTTCATATTTTATGACTTTTACCCGATTCCGAAATGTGGGCCCGGGGAGACCTTTTTGGGTAATTTTCTAATTTCTTGCTTTAGCCTTGATTTCATTAATTAGATTAATTTCTTGTAGTTATATTTATGATATGTAATTGATTTTGGCTAGATTTGGGCCATTCGAAGTCGAATATTCGTGAAAAAGGCATTGTTATCAATTGATTGAGCTTGGCTCGAGGTAAGTGGCTTGCCTAACCTTGTGTGGGGGAAATACCCTTAGGATTTGGTGTTGTTATGATATGTGAGCACCGTGTACACGAGGTGACGAGTGCGTACACGGGCTATTTGTGGGAAAGCATGATTTTTTTTACCGAGTAATAGCCTGTTTTCATCTTATCTGAGTATACTAGCATGTGTAGTAATCCTGTTAGCCTAGAATAGCATGTCTACGTGTCCTAATTGCCTATTTAAACTCCTTGCAGCATGTTTAGTAAATCCCGCTTCTTTCTTCACTTGTACTTAGTCTAAATTATAGGTTTCTTCATGTAACTGTTATATTCATTTATTTGAGCTGCGTATTTACTTTGGAACTACGGGACGGTATACCGGGAGATCCTCCCTGCATATTTACTTTTGAGACTACGAGGCGGTTCCTCGGGAGATCTCCCTGCACATTTACTTTGGAGACTATGAGGCGGTTCCTCGGGAGTTCTCCCTACATATTTACTTTTGAGACTACGAGGCGGTACCTCTGGAGATCTCCTTGCACTTTTATTTTGGGACTACGAGATGATATCTCGGGAGATCCCCTGCTTTTATCCTTGTGTTTTGCGTTACTACTTTGCTATATTCTCCTTGTTTAAATTCCAGTCTCTTATTATATTTTTATACTCTCCTGCTCATTTATTATATACCAGTAGGGCCTTGACCTGACCTCGTCACTACTCGACCGAGGTTAGGCTTGGCACTTACTAGTTACCGTTGTGGTGTACTCACGCACTTTCCTGCATATGTTTTTCATGTGCAGATCCAGGTTCCTTTTACCAGTCTCATCCTTAGTTGCAATTGTTGTTGTTTCAGAGAACTTCAAGGTACATCTGCCCGCACCCGTAGATCCTCGGAGTCCCCCTCTATCCCCCTATGTTGATTCTTCTCTTATTTCTATAGACACTGATGTATGAACAGTTAGAACTTCATAGAAGCTTATGACTTACGGTGTTCCGGGTCTTGGGAGTATCATGTATATTTCGAGAGTTGATTATTGCATATGGCGAGCAGCATCTCAATTGCTTATTAAAATATCTGTTACTGTTAGTTGTTAAATTTTCATGTTTTTCATTTATTTCCGCAAGTGTTGGGCTTACCTAGTCGTAGAGACTAGGTGCCGTCACGACGATTCACGGAGGGAAAATTTGGGTCGTGACAAGTTGGTATCAGAGCTCTAGGTTCATAGGTGTCGTGAGTCACAAGACGGTTTATTAGAGTCTCGCGGATCGGTACGGAGACGTCTGTACTTATCTTCGGGAGGCTATGGAACTGTTAGGAAAAATAATGCTTCTTTGATTCCTTGTCGTGCGAAATTTGTTGGCATCAAAAATTCTAAACTTATGTAATCTATTCTTTCTCACAGATGGTGAGGACCTGTACCGGAGGATCTGATGACCAGGCACCCGCACCCCCTGCTAGAGCTGCCAGAGGCCGGGGCCGGGGTAGAGGACGACCACGCGGTACAGCCAGAGCACCCACGCGAGCTGCGACAGAGGAGCACCTAGCAGCTCCAGAGGGCAGGCACCAGAGGTTCCTATTGCTGCACCAGCCCTCCAGGAGACTCTAGCCCAGTTCATGAGCATGTTCAGCACCTTAGCTCAGGCTGGATTGATTCTATTAGCTCCCGCTGCATTACAGGCTGGGGGAGGGGCACATACTCCCGTAGCCCGCACTCCTGAGCAGAGGGTCCAGGTTGATCAGGCCCCAGAGTTCATTCCTATGCCGCTGATAGCTCTGGTTCAACATGAGACTAGGACAACCGCTTCTGAGGCGGAGCAGCTCAGACTTGAAAGGTACAAGAAGTACCACCACCTACCTTCAGCGGATTGGCTACAGATGATGCTCAGGGTTTTAGGTTTTCTGGAGGAGTATCATTGTATTCTTCGTACTATGGGCGTAGCGGAGACGAGTGGGGATTCTTTTACCACTTTTGAGCTTAGAGGAGCAGCCTATTAGTGGTGGCGTGCTTATGAGTTGAGTAGTCTAGATGAGGCAGTTCACTTACATGGACTCAGTTCTCGGACATGTTTTTGAGAGAGTATGTCCCTCAGAGCCTCAGGGACTCATGGTGCGCAGAGTTTGAGCAACTGTGCCAGGGTGCTACGACTGTGTCAGAGTATGCAGCCCGCTTTAGTGATTTGGCCCGACATGCACCGGCCTTGGTTGCCATAGTTCGAGAGAGGGTTCGATGGTTTATTGAGGGACTCCACCCCAGTATCCGGATTAGTATGGCCAGGGAGTTGAAAATGGATATCCCTTATCAGCAGGTTGTGAGTATTTCCAACAGATTGGAGGGCATGCTTGCCCGAGACCGAGAGGAGAAAGAGGCCAAGAGGTCTCGAGAGACTGGTTCTTATTCTAGAGCTCGTGCCCCAGCAACTCGCCATGGTAGGTGTCATGTGAGTCTCCCCGTTCATTCAGCTCTTCCAGACGCCAGTGGTGTTCCAGCCCCTTCTAGGCCCCAGGAGCCTTATTATGCAGTGCCAGTATCTAGTGTGCCTCCTGATCGGGGTGCTTTTAGCTGCCAGTCCAGCAGACCTGGCCCGAGTCAGTCGCAGCAGCCACGCCCTCCGAGAGGTTGTTTTGACTATGGCGACACCCGCCATATGGTGAGGGATTGCCCCAGACTTAGGAGGTTTTCACCTCCACAGACTTCTCAGCCACCACATGCTCCGCCGAGTCCTCAAGCCATGATTTCAGCACCAGCTATCACCCCACATGCTCAGCCAGCTCGAGGTGGAGGTCGAGGTCGCCCTAGAAAGGGAGGCCAGGCAAGGTACTATGCTCTTCTGACTCATACAGAGGAAGTTGCTTCCAACTCTGTCATTACAGGTATTGTTCTAGTCTGTCATACAGATGTGTCGGTATTATTTGACCCAAGATCTACATATTCATATGTGTCCTCTTATTTTTCCCCACATTTGGGCATATCTCGGGATTCTTTGAGTTCCCCTATTTATGTGTCTACTCCTATGGGAGATTATCTTGTTGTGGACCGCGTGTATCAGTCGTGTTTGATTTCTCTTAGTGGTTTTGAGACCAGAGCCAATTTATTATTACTCAACATGATAGACTTTGATGTTATCTTGGGCATGGACTGGTTGTCGCCCCATTATGATATTCTTGATTATCATGCTAAGACTGTGATGTTGGCTATGCCAGGTTTATCGCGATTAGAGTGGATAGGTACCTTAGAGTATACTCACAGCCTAGTCGTTTCATTTATTAAAGTTCAACAAATGGTTGAGAAGGGGTGTGACGCGTATCTAGCTTATGTGAGAGATGTCAGTATTGATACCCCTATAGCTGAGCCAGTTCCAGTAGTGAGGGACTATCCAGATGTGTTTCCAGCTGATCTTCCGTGCATGCCGCTCGACAGAGATATTGATTTTGGTATTGATTTGTTGTCGGGCACTCAGCCCATCTCTATTCCTCTATATTGTATGACTCCTCCTGAATTGAAGGAGTTAAAGGAGCAGTTATAGGAGTTGCTTGATAAGGGCTTTATTCGGCCCAGTGTGTCACCTTGGGGTGCTCCTATCTTGTTTGTGAAGAAAAAAGATGGTTCTATGCGTATGTGTATTGATTATCGCCAGCTGAACAAAGTTACAGTGAAGAGCAGGTATCCATTGCCTCGTATTGATGACTTATTTGATCAGTTATTGGGTGCCAGAGTGTTCTCCAAGATTGACTTATGTTCAGGCTATCATCAGTTAAAGATTTGGGAGCCAGATATCCCGAAGACTACTTTCAGGACCCGATATGGTCACTATGAGTTTCTTCTTATGTCTTTTGGGCTGACCAATGCCCCAGCAGCCTTTATGAATTTGATGCACAGTGTGTTTCGGCCTTATCTTGACTACTCCGTCATTGTGTTTATTGACGGTATTATGGTGTACTCTCAGACTCGGGAGGATCACGAGCATCACTTGAGGACTGTGCTTTAGACTTTAAGAGAAATGAAGTTGTATGCAAACTTTTCTAAGTGTGAGTTTTGGCTAGACTCAATGGCATTTTTGGGCCATGTAGTATCGAGTGATGGGATCAAGGTGGATCCGAAGAAGGTGGAAGCAGTGCAGAGTTGGCCTAGACCGTTATCGGCTATGGAGATCCGTAGTTTTCTTGGGTTGGCGGGGTATTACCATCGTTTTGTTGAGGGATTCTCATCTATTGCAGCACCTATGACCAGGCTGACCCAGAAGGGTGCTCCATTCAGGTGGACAGAGGAGTGTGAGGAGAGCTTTCAGAAGCTCAGGACAGCTTTGACTACAGCCTCAGTTTTGGTATTACCTACAGGTTCGGGGTCTTACATTGTATATTGTGATGCGTCGCAGATTGGTCTTGGCGCAGTGTTGATGCAAGACGGTAGGGTGATTGCCTACGTGTCCAGATAGCTGAAGGTTCATGAGAAGAACTATCCTATCCACGACCTTGAGTTAGAAGCTATTGTTCATGCCCTGAAGATTTGGCGACACTGTTTGTACGGTGTTCCTTGTGAGATTTACACCGGTCATCGGAGTTTGCAGCATCTGTTCAAGCAAAAGGATCTTAACTTGCGTCAGCAGAGGTGGTTGGAGCTACTTAAGGACTATGATATCACCATTTTGTACCACTCGGGGAAGGCCAATGTGGTGGTCGATGCTTTGAGTCGCCGGGCATAGAGTTTGGGGAGTTTAGCATACCTTCCAGAAGTAGAGAGACCCTTATAATTAGATGTTCAGGCCTTACCCAGCCAGTTTGTGAGTTGGATATTTCAGAGCTGAGTCGAGTGTTGGCTTGTGTGGTCTCTCGGTCTTCTCTTTATTATCGTATCAGGGAGCATCAGTATGATAACCCCTACCTGCTTGTCCTTAAGGACACGGTTCAACACAGTGATGCTAAAGAGGTCACTATTGGGGATGATGGCGTATTGAGGATGCAGGGCAGGATATGTGTGCCTAATGTAGATGGTTTGCGTGAGCTGATTCTTTAGGAGGCTCATAGCTCGCGGTACTCCATTCATCCGGGTTTCGCGAATATGTATCAGGACATGAGGCAGCATTACTGGTGGAGGAGAATGAAGAAGGACATAGTAGAGCATGTGGCTCGGTGCCTAAATTTTCAGCAGGTAAAGTATGAGCATCAGTGGCCTGGTAGGTTGCTTCAAAAGTTAGAGATTTCGGAGTGGAAATGGGAGCCGATCACTATAGATTTTGTTGTTAGACTCCCACGGACTCAGCAGAGGTTTGATGCAGTTTGGGTGATTGTGGATAGGCTGACCAAGTTAGCTCATTTCATTCTTGTGATGACCACTTATTCTTCCGAGCGGATGGCTCGAATTTACATATGTGAGATCTCCAGGCTTCATGGCGTACCGGTATCTATCATCTCTGACCGGGGTACGTAGTTTGCATCACAGTTCTGGAGGTATGTACAGCAGGAGTTGGGTACTCGGGTTGAGTTGAGCACAACATTTCACCCTCAGACGGACGCACAGTCCGAGCGCACTATTAAGATATTAGAGGATATGCTCCGTGCATGTGTGATGGAGTTTGGAGGGTCATGGGATCAGTTCTTTCCACTTGCGGAGTTTGCCTAAAACAACAGTTATCAGTCAAGCATTCATATGGCAATGTATGAGGCTCATTATGGTAGGCGGTGTCGGTCCCCAGTAGGTTGGTTCGAGCCGAGCGAGGCTAGATTATTGGGTACGGACTTGGTTCAAGATTCCCTGGATAAGGTGAAGGTGATTCAGGATCGACTTCGCACAGCCCAGTCTAGATAGAAGAGTTATGCGGATCGGAAGGTTCGCGATGTTGTATTCATGATTAGAGAGCGGTCTCGCTCCAGGTTTTGCCTATGAAGGGCGTTATGAGGTTCGAGAAGAAGGGCAAGCTGAGCCCAAGGTTCATTGGTCCCTTTGAGGTGTTGCGGCATGTTGGGGAGGTTGCTTATGAGCTTGCCTTGCCTCCCAGTCTAGTAGGAGTCCATCCAGTATTCCATGTTTCTATGCTCCGGAAGTATCACGACGATCCGGCTCATGTGTTGGATTTCAGCTCAGTCTAGTTAGACAAGGATCTATCTTATGTTGAGGAGCCAGTGGCTATTTTGGACAAGCAGGTTCGAAAGCTGAGGTTAAAGAACATTGCTTCCGTGAAGGTTCAGTGAAGGATTCAGCCGGTCGAGGAGGCAACTTGGGAGACCGAGCATGTTATGCGCATCCGTTATCCTCATCTTTTCACCACTTCAGGTATGTCTTTATGCTCGTTCGAGGATGCACGATTGTTTTAAGAGGGGAAGGATGTAATGACCCGGGCAGTCGTTTAGAGAGTTATAGCCCCGATCCTCTATTAACTGCTTCTCCCATACCTATTTCTGCTATTGTGACTTGCCGGGAGTGTTCATTTTGGTTTTGGAGTGTTTTGGGATACTTAGTCCCTAAATAGAGGTTTAAGCCTTAGGATTTGGACCGTAGTCGGAACTGTGTGAAAACGACTCCTGAATGGAGTTCCGTCAGTTCTGTTAGCTCTGTTAGGTGATTTTGGACTTAGGGACGTGTCCGGATAGTGTTTTGGAGGTCTGTAGCTAATTTAGGCTTGAAATGGCGAAAGTCAAAGTTTTAGAGATTTTGACCGGTAGTGGAATTTTTGATATCAGGGTTGGATCCCAATTCCGGAAGTTGGAGTAGGTCCGTAGGGTTGAATATGACCTGTGTGCAAAATTTGGGGTCAATCAGACGTGATTTGGTTGGTTTCGGCATCAGTTATCGAATTTGAAAGTTTCAAGTTCTTTAAGTTTGAAGCAGAGGATGATAAGTGATTTTAGCATTGTTTGATGTGGTTTGAGGGCTCGACTAAGTCCGTAAGGTATTTTAAGACTGGCTAGTATGTTTGGTTGAGGTCCTGTGGGCCTCGGGCATGTTTCGAATGCTTAACGGCTTGAGTTTGGGACTTATGCAATTGCTGAAGCTGATGCACCTGGTGTAATCGCACCTGCGCACTTTGGGCCGCAGGTGCGGCGCCGCAGAAGCGGTTTAGGCCCTGTCAAGCTGGGGCCGTAGGTGCGGCGATAGATCCGCAGAAGCAGAAGAGGAGCGAAGGTGCGGGCCGGCAGATGCGGCCCTTGTTCGCATATGCTGACCTAGTCCCCCTTAAGTGATTTTCGTACCTGCGATGGTATTTCCGCAGTTGTGATACCACAGATGCGGTTGAAGGCTCGCAGAAACGAGATCTCTGGCAGAAAAAGGGCTAAGTGTGAGGGTTTGATTACATTCTTCATTTCTAAACTTGAGAGCTCAGGATTTGGCGATTTTTCGAGTGTTTTTCAGAGGAAGCTTTGGTGCAATGATTCCTAACTCGTTTTTGAATGTATTCCATTAATCTATAGTTGTCTTCTCAATTTAATTTCGGATTTGGGGTTGAAAATTTGGGGAAAGGTTGAGAAACGTTCTTAGGCCGAACTTTGGGATTTTTATTGAGTTTTTGGTATCGGATTTGACTAATTTTGGTATAAGTGAACTCATGAGTGAATGAGTGTTCATATTTTGTGACTTTTACCCGATTTCGAGACGTGGGCCCGGGGAGACGTTTTAGGGCGATTTTCTAATTTCTTTCTTTAGCCTTGATTTCATTAATTAGATTTAATTCTTATAGTTGTATTTATGGTATGTAATTGATTTTTGCTAGATTTGGGCCATTCAGAGCCGGATATTCGTGGTAAAGGCATTGTTACCGATTGATTGAGCTTGGTTTGAGGTAAGTGGCATGCCTAACCTTGTGTGGAGGAAATCTCCTTAGGATTTGGTGTTGTTATGATATGTGAGCGCCGTGTACGCGAGGTGACGAGTGCATACACGGGCTATTTGTGGAAAAACCTGATTTTCTTTACCGAGTACTAGCATGTTTTCATCTTATCTGAGTATACTAGCATGTGTAGTTATCCTGTTAGCCTAGAATAGCATGTCTACGTGCCCTAATTGCCTATTTAAACTCCTTGCAGCATATTTAGTAAATCCCGCTTCTTTCTTGACTTGTACTTAGTCTAAATTATATGTTTCTTGCTGTAACTATTATTTTTATTTGTTTGAGCTGCGTATTTACTTTGGAACGACGGGACAGTATACCGGGAGATCCCCCATACATATTTACTTTTGAGACTACGAAGCGGTTCCTCGAGAGATCTCCCTGCACATTTACTTTTGAGAATACGAGATGGTTCCTCGGGAGTTCTCCCTGCATATTTACTTTTGAGACTACGAGGTGGTACCTCGGGAGATCTTCTTGCACTTTTATTTTGGGACTACGAGACGGTATCTCGGGAGATCCACTACTGTTATCCCTGTGTTCTGCGTTGCTACTTTGCTATATTCTCCTTGTTTAAATTCCAGTCTCTTATTATATTTTTATACTCTCCTGCTCATTTATTATATACCAGTAGGGCCTTGACCTGACCTCGTCACTACTCGGCCGAGGTTAGGCTTGGCACTTACTAGTTACCGTTGTGGTGTACTCACGCACTTTCCTGCATATGTTTTTCATGTGCAGATCCAGGATCCTTTTACCAGTCTCATCCTTAGTTGTAGTCACTGCTATTTTGGAGAACTTCAAGGTACATCTGCCCACGCCCGTAGATCCTCGGAGTCCCCCTCTATCCCCCTATGTTGATTCTTCTCTTATTTCTATAGACACTGATGTATGAACATTTAGAACTTCGTAGAAGCTTGTGACTTACGGTGTTCCGGGTTTTGGGAGTATCATGTATATTTCGAGAGTTGATTATTGCATATGCCGAGCGGCATCTCAATTGCTTATTAAAATATCTGTTACTGTTAGTTGTTAAATTTTCATGTTTTTCATTTCATTTCCGCAAGTGTTAGGCTTACCTAGTCGTAGAGACTAGGTGCCGTCACGACGATTCACGGAGGGAGAATTTGGGTCATGACAATATGTGTAAGCAGTGATTTCGTACCATTATCTTTTGTGTCGGCAAAATATTCTCTTTTGCAATGTTTACAGACACCCCTTTTATTTCCTTCAGAATGGGTGAATGGGTATTCATATTTTATGACTTTTACCCGATTCCGAGACATGAGCCCGGGGAGACCTTTTTGGGTAATTTTCTAATTTCTTGCTTTAGCCTTGATTTTATTAATTAGATTAATTTCTTGTAGTTGTATTTATGACATGTAATTGATTTTCGCTAGATTTGGGCCATTCGGAGTCGGATATTCGTGGAAAAGGCATTGTTATCTATTGATTGAGCTTGGCTCGAGGTAAGTGGCTTGCCTAACCTTGTGTGGGGAAATCCCCTTAGGATTTGGTGTTGTTATGATATGTGAGCACCGTGTACACGAGGTGACGAGTGCGTACATGGGCTATTTTTGGGAAAGCATGATTTTCTTTACCGAGTAATAGCCTGTTTTCATCTTATCTGAGTATACTAGCATGTGTAGTAATCCTGTTAGCCTAGAATAGCATGTCTATGTGTCCTAATTGCCCATTTAAACTCCTTGCAGCATGTTTAGTAAATCCCGCTTCTTTCTTCACTTGTACTTAGTCTAAATTATAGGTTTCTTCATGTAACTGTTATATTCATTTATTTGAGCTGCGTATTTACTTTGGGACTACGGGACAGTATACCGGGAGATCCCCCCTGCATATTTACTTTTGAGAGTACGAGGCGGTTCCTCGGGAGATCTCCCTGCACATTTACTTTGGAGACTATGAGGCGGGTCCTCGGGAGTTCTCCCTGCATATTTACTTTTGAGACTACGAGGTGGTACCTCGGGAGATCTTCTTGCACTTTTATTTTGGGACTACGAGACGGTATCTCGGGAGATCCACTACTGTTATCCCTGTGTTCTGCGTTGCTACTTTGCTATATTCTCCTTGTTTAAATTCCAGTCTCTTATTATATTTTTATACTCTCCTGCTCATTTATTATATACCAGTAGGGCCTTGACCTGACCTCGTCACTACTCGGCCGAGGTTAGGCTTGGCACTTACTAGTTACCGTTGTGGTGTACTCACGCACTTTCCTGCATATGTTTTTCATGTGCAGATCCAGGTTCCTTTTACCAGTCTCATCCTTAGTTGCAGTTGCTGCTGTTTCAGAGAACTTCAAGGTACATCTGCCCACGCCCGTAGATCCTCGGAGTCCCCCTCTATCCCCCTATGTTGATTCTTCTTTTATTTCTATAGACACTGATGTATGAACAGTTAGAACTTCGTAGAAGCTTGTGACTTATGGTGTTCCGGGTCTTGGGAGTATCATGTATATTTCGAGAGTTGATTATTGCATATGCCGAGCGGCATCTCAATTGCTTATTAAAATATTTGTTACTGTTAGTTGTTAAATTTTCATGTTTTTCATTTCATTTCCGCAAGTGTTAGGCTTACCTAGTCGTAGAGACTAGGTGCCGTCACGACGATTCACGGAGGGAGAATTTGGGTCGTGACAATATGCGTAAGCAGTGATTTTGTACCATTATCTTTTGTGTCAGCAAAATATTCTCCTTTGCAATGTTTACAAACACCCCTTTTATTTCCTTCAGAATCAATAATTTGGTCAAAATGATCCCATGCAGGAGACCTCTTTTTTCTTTCTTTCCTTGCTGTCGATTGAACTGATTGAGATTGTGTCGTCGCATTTGAATTAGAAGCTCTACTTTCACCAATCACCTTATCAATTATGAAATTTTCAGCCATGTGTTTGTGTCACTGTGAGTTTGAATTTAAAAGAAATCAAGCAGCGAGGTAAGAAAATCTTAGAAAACGAAATAGAAGAATCAAAAGTAAAAGAATACATGTCCTTATTCTAAAAGATGTCAATAAACACCCAAATACTCGTATATAAAAAGAATTAAACCCAAAAACAGTGACTTCAACTTTAATGATTAGTAAACACTAGAAACACAATTGACTTCAACATTATTGCTTCCCTTGTCAACTGAAATCAACCAAAACCCCAAATTACCAATATCATTATCAACATAGCCATATAAGTAATGATAACACTAATAAAAATCTCAGCCACTAATTCTTAACTTAAAGTTTAATGCTTTGGGAAACCCATAACAAAACTGAAACAATTTCAGACCCCAAAAAAGAAAGGAAAGGATCAACTCTTGGAATTTATTTCTCTTAGAAGTCAAACCTACCCTTAACCAAAAATCTACTGAACTTAATCAAACCCCATAAGCACGTTAAGTTCTTGAATTTACTTTATTTGCTAGTCAACCCTACAAGATTTTTAAAACACTGAATTTCATCAAATCACATAAGAAAAGTCACAAAGAAACACTAAACAAACAATTGATTTCAACATTATTACCTTCAAGATTACAATTTTTTACAACTAAAAATACAATCGGACACATAAATACACGAAATTTACCCCCCTAAACAAGAACTTGAACACCCACTTAAAATTTCCAAAACTAGAAACATTTAAGTGTCATAATAGCTAAAACTAATCAAAGCACAAAATCAAACTCATAAAGAAATAGTAAACAAATAATTAAATTAAATATTATTACCTCCCATGTAAACTAAAATTAACCAAAATACAGTAAAAATTATAACTTTTTACAACTAAAAGCAAAGCACAACATAAATTAGCCACACAAAAACATGAAAGTGAATGAATTTAAGTAAGAACTTGAACATCCACTTAAAAATTCCACAAATAGAAAGATTTAACTGACATAATAAATAATTAGTCCAACATTATTACCTCCAAACAGTCCAAGAAAAATAGGATATTGTTTGTCAAATCCTAACATGAAAAAAGAAACTGGTAGTAAGTATAAGCTGCACAACGTGAGCTCACAATATTAAGAAACGAAAATAAAAAAATAAAAAATCTTTAACAATCAAAAATCCCTATATGAAGATGAATTTTGTTATAGAAATTAAAAGCCTAATGTATAAGACTAAAGACTTACACTAGGAGTAACTAGTAAGGTCTATGAAGAATGAAGATGAAGCAACTGAAGACTGAAGAATGCGGCTGAGAAAGAATGGGAAAGAATAAAGTGAAGCCCTAGCATATGTATATACTTAAGGGTAAAGTAGTAATTTCATTAATTCTTATTGGGTTATCGGTTAACCCATTAACAAAATTTACAAACCGAGGCCCGAGCCAATAATCCAATAGTAAAAATATTCTAAACCATTAACCCAATAACCCAATACCGATAACCCAATAAGTAATTAACGGTTTGAGTTATCGGTTTTACCCGATATATGCCTATCCCTACCTCCAAGATATGAACTGTCCACTCCGACTGCCCGTCGGTCTGCGGATAAAAAGTTGTGTTGAGCTCTACCCGGGTCCCCAACTCACTCTGTACTGCTCTCTAGAAATGTGTAGTAAACTGAGGGCCTCTATATGATATGATGGAAACAGACACACCATGCAACCGAACTATCTCCTGAATATAAATCTGGGCCAACCTCTTTGAAGTATATGTGGTCACAACCGGAATGAAGTGTGCCGACTTGGTCAACCCATCGATAATGACCCAAATTGCATCAAACTTCCGCAAGGTCCGCGGAAACCCAACTACGAAGTCCATAGTAATGCTCTCCCATTTCCACTCAGATATAGTCATATGCTGAAGTAGGCCACTGTAACGACCCGACTTGTCATTTTAAGAATTAACACCCTGTTCAGCGATTTAAGGTCCCGAGCAACTATGTTATGTGTATTATGACATGTGTGGGTGATCGAGTTTGATTTTCGGAAGATTCAAAATTTAATTGAAAGAACAATTCTCATTTTGAAGCTTAAATGAAAAGAGTTGATCGGAGTTTGACTTTTGAGAAACCGACTCCGGAATGGAATTTTGATGATTCCAATAGCTTCATATGGTGATTTCGGACTTAGGCATATATCCGGAATGAGATTTGGAAGTCCGTAGGTCAATTCGACGCATTTTGGCGAAAGTTAAAAAATGGAAGATTTTTGGTAAGTTTGACCGGGAGTTGGCTTTATTGATATCGGGGTCGAAATTCAATTCCAAAAATTAGAACAACTACATTATGTCATTTAGGACTCGTGTGCAAAATTTGGGGCCATTCCGGATTGATTTGATAGGTTTCGACATTGAATGTAGAATTTAGAATTCGTTAGTTTTCACTAAGCTTGAATTGGGGTGTGATTCGTGTTTCAGTGTTGTTTAATATAATTTTAGGCATCAACTAAGTTTGTGTCATGTCATGGGACTTGTTAGTTGTGATGACTAGACAGGTCATCTTATATTTTAGAACCTAATTCTATACTTTGAAGCCTTAAATATCTCATCTTAACCCTTCTCGATTTGTGTGCGCAGTCTGGGTGTTATTCCGGAAAGCTTTTAAGTTAAAAAAATGAGAAAATATGAATTTCTTTCCTTAAGATCCATTTGAGTTATCTTCGGTCAACGTTTTGAGCAAACCGACCCAGAATCGTGTTTTGATGGTCCCGGTGGGTCTGTATCGTGATTTGGGACTTGGGCGTATGCTCGAAATTGAATTCGAAAGTCCCTAGCCCGAGTTATCAGACTTTGTTGAAATTTGAAAGTTTGAAAGCTTAATGACTTTGAAAGTTTGACCAATATTTGACTTTATTGATATCGGGTCCGTATTTTGGTTTCGGAACCCGGTATAAGTCTAATACTACATTTATGAATTATCTGTCAAATTTGGTATGAAACGGAATTGGTTTGACGTGATTCGGACGTTCGGTTCTAATATAACAATTCTAAAGTTTCTTGAAAATTTCATCTGATTTTGGTGTCTGATTCATAGTTCTATGTGTTATTTTGGGGAATTGATCGCACGAGCAAGTTCGTATGATGTTTTTAGACTTGTGTGCATATTTGGTTTGGAGCCCCGAGGGCTCGGGTGAGTTTTGAATTGATCGCATTTGCGAAGTGGGGCTGGGACAGGCTTGGTCGTATTTGCGATCAATATGGTCGCAAATGCGGAAGATCAATGTTCGCATTTGCGAACAAGTCATCGCAAATGCGATGAAAGCAGAGATGGGAGGACTTTGCTTTTGCGACTGTTTCTTCGTATTTGCGGGGCTCGCATTTGCGAACCCCAGGTCGCAAATGCGACATCTACAACTAATCAAATAGATGAGAAACAGGATTTTTGTTCGTTCTCTCAAATTTTCAAACTTAGAAACCCTAGAGGCGATTTACCCAAGAGCACTTCTTCCCCAATTCATTGGTAAGTGATTCTAACCTATTTTCTTTCAATCTTTCATGACATTTCCTAAGATTTCAACCTAAACTCTAGTGTTTTCATGGTGGAAATTGGGGGTTTGGGTAGAATTAGGATTTTTTGTAAAATTAGGAATTAGACCTCAAATTGAGGTCAGATTCAAAAAGAAATTACATAACCGGGCTCGAGGGTGAATGGGTAATCGGGTTTTGGTCTGAATTTCGGGTTTGGACTAAGAGGTCCCGGGAGGTGACTTTTGTTGACTTTATAAATAATGACCTAAATTAAATCCTTTGCAATCGTGGGTAGTTCCTAAGACTTAATTTGAATTGTTTGGTTGTAATTTGCTGGATTCTATTGGTTCGGAGGCTTGTTTGAAAGGCAAAGTTGTGATTGAGCTTTGAGTGGATCTTTGGAGCAACGTAAGTATCGTGGTTAACCTTGACTTGAGGGATTAGGACTTGTTTGTCTATATGCTACATGTTTAGATGTTGGGTACAACGTATATGTGAGGTGATGACTACTTATGCGTTGTTGTCGGGTTAAAGCATGCGGGTGGGACTTGTTCCTTGCAATTATTGCTTACTTTGATCATGTTATCCATGCTTAGACTAGTTATTCATTAAATTGATCATTCATCCCATGTTTATGGGCTTTGTGATAATTGAGTATTGATTTCAAATGTTGAGGTTGGTATTGTGGAACTATTGTTGAAGTCAGGCTTATTCTTGTTGATCCTATCTCCTTGTTATTATTTGTTCATTGTTATGTGTAAGGGATAGTGTTAATGCACGAAGGGTGATGCCGTGCCATATGTGAGTGTTAATGCACGAAGGGTGATGCCATGCCATATTGTGAGTGTTAATGCACAAAGGGTGATGCCGTTCCATGTTATAAGAGTTAATGCATGAAAGGTGATGCCGTGCAATATCTACTGATTTACACTGAGAGTGAGTAAAAGCACGAAGGGTGATGTCGTGCAATTTTCTTCATTGTGCTTAATTGTTTTTTACAGGTTTTAAGGCATATTGACTGTTCTGGTTATCATTTCCGTTATATCTCTCGTATCTTGTATCCCCTTAGCATACCCCCTCCTAATAGTACATGTTTAGCTTTTATTTGTTGTTATCTTGTACATATACTATTATCTGCACAGGTTTATTATGTGGGTATCTTGGCATAGCCTCGTCACTACTTCGTCGAGGTTAGGCTCGACACTTACGAGTACATGGGGTCGGTTGTACTCAAAACAGTTGTATTTCTTTCAGACTCTGTTTGTAGAAAATTTTAGAAGCTCGTGAGTTGTGACTCCAGATCCGGATTGTAGTAGATATTATGGGCATATATGTTATTCCGCACTTGGTTTTGTTTCGTTTTGGCTTAATTGACTTTATTTGTTGAAATTGAATAACAATTGACTTAACGGTTCTCTAACGTTGGCTTGCCTAGCAAGTGAAATGTTAGTCGCCATCACGGTCCCGAAGGTGGAAATTCCGGGTCGTGACAAGTTAGTATCAGAGCACTAAGATGCCTAGGTCTCACAAGTCACGAGCAGGCTTAGTAGATTCTGGAGGATCGGTGCGGAGACGTCTGTACTTATCTCCTAGAGGCTATGAAGTTTAGGAACAAATTTCACTTCTATTCTTCTCTATCGTGCAATTTTGTTCTCTCGTTGCTAATTGAACTCTTCTACTCTTGTTCTCTCGTAGATGGCAAGAACATGTACTACATCTTCAGCTGAGCAGCAGCCAGAGCCCACAGTTGTAGCTCCTTCGAGGGGCAGAGGTCGAGGCCAAGATCGTGCCAGAGGCCAAGGTAGGGGCAGAGCTCAACCCAGAGCTCGAGCAGCAGCAGCAGCAGTGGAGCCTCAGGTGGAGTTTGATGAGGAGGTTCCAGCCTTTACTGTGCCTGTTGGACCATCTCAGGTCCTAGAGGGGTTCATCGCCACCCCAGTGCTTCAGTACGCTTTGGTCCGTTTGATGGGCCTTATGGAGAGTGTAGAGCAGGCCGGTACATTTCCCATGGCACCGGCCATCTCTCAGGATGGGGGAGCAGCACTGACTTCGCTACTCACACCCAAGAGTAGATGACTCCCTAGTATCAGACTCCAGCAACTCAGCCAGTTGGAGTAGTTTAGCCGGTTGTTGCGGCACATGCCGGTGATGGACCAGCTATGTCTTCTAAAGGCTTATTGAGATTGGACAAGTTCACCAAGCTCTTTCCAGTTCACTTCAGTGGTGTACCTTCTGAGGACCCACAGGATTATCTTGACCGCTGCCATGAGGTTCGGCGGAACATGGGGATAATTGAGACCAATGGGGTCAATTTTACTGTGTTTCAGATGATGGGTTCCGCCAAGAGATGGTGGAAGGATTTTGTATCGACCAAACTAGTTGGGTCTCCTGATCTTACCTGGGACCAGTTCTCTCAGATATTCCTTGAGAAGTTCCTTTCTATCACACTGAGAGAGGATTATCGTAGGCAGTTCGAGCGTCTCCAGTAGGGCAGTATGTCCGTCACTCAGTATGAGACCCGTTTTGTGGATCTGGCCCGTCATGCTATTCTTCTACTTCCTACTGAGAGAGAGAGGGTGAGGAGGTTTATTGAGGGACTTGCTCAGCCTATCAAGTTGCAGATAGCTAAGGAGACCGAGAGTGAGATTTCTTTTCAGACGGCTGCCAATGTCGCTAGGCGAGTCGAGATGGTTCTTGCACGGGGGGAGGTCAGGGGTCTGACAAGAGGCCTCGTCATTCCGGTGGGATTAGCGGTGCCTTGTTTGGAGTCAGGGGTACTTCTGGTAAAGGCCATCCTCCCAGGCCGTTTCATTCAGCACTCCAGGCATCCCACGGTGCTTCAGGTGGCTGTGGCCCTCATATGCCTTATTCTGACCAACTAGTCTACAGTACACCACCAGCTTCTATTAGTACACCTCCGCTCCATAGCTTTCAGGGTGGTTACTCCGGTCGACAGGGGTCCGTTTCAGGGTCATCAGGCATAGCAGCTGAGGTCCTGTTATACTTGTGGTGATCCAAGTTACATTGCTAGATTTTACCCTCGGGCATCGGGCGGCTCACAGCATCAGGGTTCTCGTGCCATGGTCCTGGCACCGGGTGATTCACCACCTGCTCAGCCAGCTAGAGGTAGGGGTGAGGTAGATAGAGGTGGAGGTCAGGTCGCTAGAGGTAGAGGCCAGCCAGGTAGGGCCCATCCTAAAGATGTAGTTCAGATTGGTGGGGGCCAGCCTCGATGATATGTTTTTCCAGCCAGGCCTGAGGCTGAGTCATCTGACATTGTTATCACAGGTACTGTTTCAGTTTGCAGTAGAGATGCTTCAGTTCTATTTGATCCGAGTTCTACTTATTCCTACGTGTCATCCTATTTTGCTTCATATTTGGTTGTGCCTCGTGATTCTTTGAGTGCTCATGTGTATGTGTCCACACCAGTGGGAGATGCTATCATTGTAGATCATGTTTATCGTTCATGTGTGGTTACCATTGGGAGTATTGAGACTAGCGTAGATCTTCTACTTCTCGATATGGTAGACTTTGATGTTATCTTAGGTATGGATTGGTTGTCACCCTATCATGCTATATTGGATTGTCACGCCAAGACGGTGACCTTAGCCTTGCCGGGGTTGCCTCGATTAGACGGGAGAGGGACTCCTGGCCATTCTACCAGTAAGGTTATCTCTTACATGAAGGCTCGGCGTATGGTCGAGAAGGGGTATCTAGTTTATTTGGCTTATATCCCAATTCTAGTGCAGAGGCTCCTTCCAAGGATTCAATACCAGTTTTCTGTGAGTTTCCAGAGGTGTTTCCTACAGACCTGCCGAGGATGCCACCCGATAGGGATATCGACTTCTGTATTGACTTGGTTGCGGGCACTCAGCCCATTTCTATTCTGTTGTACCGTATGGCCCTGCCAGAGTTGAAAGAATTGAAGGAGCAATTGCAAGATTTTCTTGATAAGGGCTTCATTAGACCTAGTGTCTCGCCCTGGGGTGCGCTTGTGTTGTTCGTGAAGAAGAAGGATGGATCGATGAGGATGTGCATAGATTATCGGCAGTTGAACAAGGTCACCATCAAGAACAAGTATCCATTGCCAAGGATTGATGACTTATTTGATCAGCTTCAGGGCGCCAAGGTGTTTACGAAGATTGATTTGAGGTTTGGCTACCATCAGTTGAGGATTAGAGCACCGATGTCCCTAAGATAGCTTTTTGGACTCGGTATGGGCATTATGAGTTTCTAGTGATGTCATTTGGGCTGACAAATGCCCCAACAACATTTATGGATTTGATGAACCGGGTGTTCAAGCCTTATCCGGATTCCTTTGTGATTGTGTTTATTGATGATATCTTGATCTACTCTCGTAGTCGAGAGGAGCACGAGCAACATCTTTGGATTGTACTTCAGACTCTGAGAGACAGCCAGTTATATGCCAAGTTTTCAAAGTGCGAGTTTTGGTTGGATTCAGCCGCTTTCTTAGGGCACGTAGTATCAGCAGAGGGCATTCAGGTAGACCCTAAGAAGATCTAGGCAGTTCAGAACTGGCCTAGACCCACTTCAGCCATAGAGATCCGGAGTTTCTTGGGTTTGGTGGGTTATTTCCGTCGGTTTGTGGAGGAGTTTTAATCTATAGCAGCCCCGTTGACCAGGTTGACTCAGAAGGGTGCCCTGTTCAGATGGTCAGACGAGTGTGAGGCGAGCTTTCAAAAGCTCAAGACTGCTTTGACTACGGCGTCGGTGTTGGTGTTGCCCGCAGGTTCAGGATCTTACACGGTATATTATGATACATCTCGTATTGGACTTGGTGCGGTATTGATGCAGGATGGCAAGGTAATTGCATATGCTTCACGACAGCTGAAGGTTCATGAAATGAATTACCCTGTTCATAACTTAGAGCTGGTAGCCATTGTTCATGCGCTGAAGATTTAGAGGCACTAACTTTACGGCAAATCGTGTGAGGTATTCACGGATCATCGGAGCTTGCAGTAGTTGTTCAAACATAAAGAGCTCAATTTGCAGCAGAGGAGGTGGTTGGAGCTATTGAAAGACTATGATATCACCATCTTGTATCATCCCGGGAAGGCCAATGTGGCGGCCGATGCCTTGAGTAGAAAGTCAGTGAGTATGGGCAACCTTGCGTACATTCCAGCCGGTGAGAGACCGCTTGCATTAGATGTTCAGGCTTTGGCCAATCAGTTCATAAGGTTGGATGTTTCTGAGACCAGTCGTGTTCTAGCTTGTACAGCCGCTCGGTCTTCATTGTTTGAGCGCATCAGGGAGCGGCAGTATGATGACCCTTATTTGCTTGTCCTTAGGGACACAGTGCAGCATGGTGGTGCCAAGTAGGTTACTGTTGGAGATGATGGAGTTTTGAGGACGCAGGGTCGTGTTTGTGTACCTAATGTGGATAGACTTTGTGAGTTGATTCTTGAACAGGCTCACAGTTCCCGGTATTCTATTCGTCGGGTGCCGCCAAGATGTATCAAGACTTGTGGCAAAATTATTGGTGGAGGAGGATGAAGAAAGATATAGTTGCATATGTAGCTCGGTGTCTAAATTGTCAGCAGGTAAAGTGCATCAAAGACCTGGTGGTTTGCTTCAAAAGTTAGAGATTCCTGAGTGGAAATGGAAGCGTGTCACTATGGATTTCGTTGTTGGACTCCCATGGACTCAGAAGAAGTTCAATGCAGTTTGGGTCATTGTGGACAGGCTGACCAAGTTAGCGCATTTCATTCCTGTGGCAGTTACCTATTCTTCAGAGCGGTTGGCTGAGATTTATATCCACGAGATCGTCCGTTTTTACGGTGTGCCTGTGTCTATCATTTCTGATCGAGGTACGCAGTTCACTTTGCACTTCTGGAGGGCAGTACAACATGAGTTAGGCACGCAGGTTGAGTTGAGTACAACATTTCATCCCCATACGGACGGACAGTCCGAGCGCACTATTTAGATATTGGAGGACATGCTTTGCACTTGTGTTATGGACTTCGGAGGTTCTTGGGATCAGTTCTTGCCACTTGCGGAGTTTGCCTACAACAACAACTACCAGTCGAGCATTCAAATGGATCCCTATGAGGCATTATACGGTAGGTGGTACCATTCGCTAGTTGGATGGTACGAGCCGGGGGAGGCTCGGTTGTTGGGTACAGATTTGGTACAGGATGCCTTGGATAAGGTCAAGATTATTTAGGATCGACTTCGCACAACTCAGTCTAGGCAGAAGAGTTATGCCGATCGTAGAATTTGTGATGTTGCATTCATGGTCGGAGAGAGGGTATTGCTCCGGGTTTCACCCATGAAGGGTGTGATGAGGTTGGAGAAGAAGGGCAAGTTGAGCCCTAGGTATATCGGGCCTTGTGAGATTCTTCAGAGAGTGGGTGAGGTGACTTACAAGCTCGCACTGCCACCCAGTTTATCAGTGGTTCATCCGGTGCTCCATGTTTCCATGCTCCGGAAGTATCACGGTGATCCGTCCCATGTGTTATATTTCAGCTCTGTCCAGTTGGATAAGGATTTGACTTATGAGGAGGAGCTGGTGGCTATTCTAGCTCGCAGGTTCGTCAGTTAAGGTCGAAGAGTTATCCTTCAGTTCGAGTGCAGTGGAGAGGTCAGCCTATCGAGGCAGCTACTTGGGAGTACGAGTCGGACATGCGGAGTAGATATCCTCACCTTTTCACCAGCCTAGGTACTTTTCTATGCCCGTTCGAGGACGAACAGTTGTTTTAAAGGTGGAGAATGTGATGATCCGATAGGTCATCTTATGTTTTAGAACCTAATTCTGCACTTTGAAGCCTTAAATACCTCAGCTTAACCCTCCTCGATTTGCATGCGCAGTCTGGGTGTTTTTCCGGAAAGTTTTTTGTTAAAGAAACTGAGAAAATATGAAATTTTTGTCTTAAGATCCATTTGAGTTGACTTCAGTCAACGTTTTGAGCAAACGGACCCGGATTCATGTTTTGACAGTCCCGGTGGGTCCGTATCGTGATTTGGAACTTGGGCGTATGCCCGAAATCGAATTCGGAAGTCCCTAGCCCGAGTTATCGGACTTTGTTGAAATTTGAATGTTTGAAAGCTTAATGACTTTGAAAGTTTGACCAATGTTTGACTTTATTAATATCAGGTCCGTATTTTGGTTCCGGAACTCGGTATAGGTCTAATACTACATTTATGACTTATCTGTCAAATTTGGTGTGAAACGGAGTTGGTTTGACCTGATTCGGACGTCCGGTTGTTAATATAGTAATTCTAAAGTTTCTTGAAAATTTCATTTGATTTTGGTATCTGATTCATAGTTCTAGGTGTTAATTTGGGGAATTGATCGCGCTAGCAAGTTCGTATGATATTTTTAGACTTGTGTGCATGTTTGGTTTGGAGCCCCGAGGGCTCGGGTGAGTTTTGGATATGCTACGAAGTGGTTTGGACATAGAAAACACAGCTGGTTCTGCGAACATCCCCTAATCCTAACAGGCTCTCATTTATGAGCAAATTCTTCGCATTTGCGAAGAGTACCTGATCAGTATGAGTTCGCATTTGCGATCAAGAGTTCGCAATTGCGGGGAGGCCAGAGTTCGCATTTGCGAACAATACTTCGCATTGGGCTGGGGAAGCCTTGGTCGCATTTGTGATCAATTTGGTCGCAAATGCGGAAGATCAATGTTCGCATTTGCAAACAAGTCATCGCAAATGTGATGAAAGCAGAGATGGGAGAACTTCGCTTTTGCGACTATTTCTTCGTATTTGCGGGGCTCGCATTTGTGAACCCCGGGTCGCAAATGCGACATCTGCGACTGAACAAATAGCTTAGAAACGGGATTTTTGTTCATTCTCTCAAATTCTCAAACTTAGAAAAAACAAGTCATCGCAAATGCGATGAAAGCAGAGATGGGAGGACTTCGCTTTTGCGACTGTTTCTTCGTATTTGCGGGGCTTGCATTTGTGAACCCCAAGTCGCAAATGCGACATCTGCGACTGATCAAATAGCTGAGAAATGGGATTTTTGTTCATTCTCTCAAATTCTCAAACTTAGAAACCCTAGAGGCGATTTTCCCAAAATCACTTCTTTCCCAAATTATTGGTAAGTGATTCTAACCTATTTTCTTTCAATCTTTCATTATATTTCCTAAGATTTCAACCTAAAATCTAGTGTTTTCATGGTGGAAATTGAGGGTTTGGGTAGAATTAGGGATTTTTGTAAAATTGGGAATTAAACCTCAAATTGAGGTCGGATTCAAAAACAAAATACATAACCGGGCTCGGGAGTGAATGGGTAATTGGGTTTTGGTCCGAATTTCGAATTTTGGACCAAGCGAGCCCGGGAGTTGACTTTTGTTGACTTTTTCAATAATGACCTAAATTGAATCTTTTGCAATCGTGGGTAGTTCCTAAGACTTAATTTGAATCGTTTGGTTGGTAATTTGCTAGATTCTATTGGTTCAGAGGCTTGTTTGAAAGGCAAAGTTGTGATTGAGCTTTGAGTGGACCTTTGGAGCGAGGTAAGTATCGTGGTTAACCTTGACTTGAAGGATTAGTACTTAATTATTTATTTGCTACATGTTTAGATATTGGGTACAACATAAATGTGAGGTGACGAGTACTTATGCGTTGTTGTCGAGTTAAAGCATGCGGGTGGGACTTGTTCCTTGCAATTATTGCTTACTTTGATCATGTTATCCATGCTTAGACTAGTTATTCGTTAAATTGATCATTCTTTCCCGTGTTTATGGGCTTTGTGATAATTGAGTATTGATTCCAATCTTGAGGTTGGTATTGTGGAACTATTGTTGAAGTTAGGCTTATTCTTGTTGATCCTATCTCCCTGTTATTATTTGTTCATTGTTATGTGAAAGGGAGAGTGTTAATGCACGAAGGGTGATATCGTGCCGTATGTGAGCTTTAATGCACGAAGGGTGATGTTGTACCATATTGTGAGTATTAATGCACGAAAGGTGATGTCGTGCCATGTTATGAGAGTTAATGCACGAAGGGTGATGTTGTGCCGTATCTACTGATTTACACTGAGAGTGAGAGTAAAAGCACGAAGGGTGATGCCATGCAATTTGCTTCATTGTGCTTAATTATTTTTACTGGTTAAAGGCATATTGACTGTTCTGGTTATCATTTCCGTTGTATCTCTCGTATCTTGTATCCCCTTAGCATACCCCCTCCCAATAGTACATGTTTAGCTTTTATTTGTTGTTATCTTGTACATATACTATTATCTGCACAGGTTTATTATGTGGGTATCTTATCATAGCCTCGTCACTACTTCATCGAGGTTAGGCTCAACACTTACGAGTACATGGGGTCGGTTTTACTCATACTACACTCTGCACTTCTTATGCAAACTTTAATACCGGCCCTAGTTGTTCATGAGGCGTAGCAGCTTGGATTTGCTCATTGGAGACTCGAGGTAGATCTGCTGGCGTCCGCAGACCTTGGAGTCCCCTTCTATTTTCCCTATTTTACTGTTTCTTTTCATTCAAAACAGTTGTATTTCTTTTAGACTCTGTTTGTAGAAAATCTTATAAGCTCGTGAGTTGTGACTCTAGATTCGGATTGTAGTAGATATTATGGGCATATATGTTATTCCGCACTCGGTTTTGTTTCATTTTGGCTTAATTGACTTTATTTGTTAAAACTGAATAACAATTGACAACGGTTCTCTAACGTTGTCTTGCCTAGCAAGTGAAATGTTTGGCGCCATCACGGTCCCGAAGGTGGAAATTTCGGGTCGTGACATTAGTATAGTTGGTTGGGGTCCCATGGGGCTCGGATGAGTTTTGGAAGAGTTTGGTATTTTGAGCATAAGCATGTAATCATCCAAAGGTCCATTTTTAGTTCTAGAGATCGAAAATCTATTTTGAGACTTCCGAGAGTTTGCTAATGAATTATAGGAATGATATGGAATGTTTGGTCTAATTTCATCAAGTCGCGATTGGGTTTTTAGCGCGAAACATGAGTTAATTGTTTAACGAGCGAAATTGGTATCACATTGCGCAAATGATCTCCGAATTGAGTTTTATTGAACGAGTAGGTTCATATTATTATTTGTGTCTTATAGGAACAAGAATCGTCAAATTCCGAGTTTGTATGATAGAGTTAGAGCCTTTTTAGTAAAACATAAACTAGTGGTGTAAATAGTTCTTGTGCGCAGTTTTAGCGACGGGAATTGGACGTTTAGCGACCAGAATAGTATTTTTATTTGGCAGAAACTTAAGGACCAAAAATGGTCATTTCCTTCATTTCGTTTTGGATTTTTGGAGCATGGTTCTTGGGCGATTTTGAGAATTTCTTCTAAACTTCAACTTGGGTAAGTGTCCTATATCCAAAAGTGATTATATTTCATAAATCCATGGTTATATTCATCATTTAATTCGGATTTAAATGAAAGAAATTGGGATTTTTGCAAAATCTTTCAAAAACGGAAAAATTAGATTTGGAGGCCGAGTTGTTATCGGAATTTGATAAAATTGGTATGGTTGAACTCATATCGGAATGGGTGTTCGGATTTCATGAAACTTCTGTCGGGTTCCGAGATACGGGCCTCGCGTTGACTTTGGTTGACTTTTTAAATGTGAAATTCTAAGTCGACATTTTAGTATCCAGAATTGTTTCTGATACTAATTAATTTGGATAGATTTGAGCTGTTCGGAGGTCAATTCAAGCAAAAAGGCAATTTTGGAATATCGGCCTAACTTTAAAAAAGTAAGTATCTTGCCTAACCTTGAGTGGGGGAATTACCCCTTAGGCATTGAGTCTTATGAGGATATTGTGTGATTGGAAGCCGGGTACCCGAGGTGGCGAGTACATACTCGGGCTTATATGTGCAAATTTTATTGGTTTAAGGTCTTAGGCATTTTTATTATTAAATTGGATAATTGTTGGCATTTAGTAAATCCTTGAATTGTCATGCCTCATTCCTTGTCTGTCGAGTCTGTATTTTATATGATAATTTGGTGTGATTGTCACTTGGATTTTTATGTGAATTCTGTGTGTTTGTTGATTTGATATTTTCTTGGAATTAAAATTCATTATGGATTCCTTATCTGCAAATAATTATTAAATAAGTTTAAATTGAGGCGTTAATATATTTATCAAAAAAAATTGGATTTAAGACGGCGTTGTTCCTTGATGAATTATTTTCCAATTCATGTTGTTGAAATTGGTATTGAGTTATAAAGGCCGTAAATTATATTGAGACAAAGTGTTAAATTGTGAAATATTATCCTGTTGAGTTGTTCACTCCCGGATATTTTGTTAAGATTTTTGTGCACATTATGGTCGAGTCATGTGCTCCTTATTATGGAAAATAATATATTATTGATTTCTATGGCAAGTTGTAATATTTGAGCATTTGAGGTGCAATTTATAATATGTTGTGATATTGGCACGTGATATTGTTGAGATATTTGTTCGGGTGTTCGCACGAGGTTTCTGTCGTGCTATTGTTACTATTGATATATGCACATGCAGCGTGACAATGCGAGCTATATATATATATATGTGGGTTTGCTCATGTGGCGAGACAAGGTGGGAATATTATTATGCGTGTTTGGCGAGACAAGGCGGGCATTTATTTTATTATTGCGCACGTGGCGAGACAAGGTGGGCTACGTCGGGGATTGATTTGTGATGACTTGTGATGGCCTGAGGGCATTGTTGTTTGTTAAAATTTATTTATGATTTGGGACTACGAGGTAGTACCTCGGGAGTGCCCTTTTGTTGATATTTCTCTATGGCTGCACTTGCCTTTGACTATTTTGTTTTGCTGTAATATGTAAATTCCTGTGTTCTTCGTGATGTATTATTTGACTTAATATTAAGTATTTGTATTTCTTGTAGTATTGTGCTGGCATTGGCTTGTTCGTACGAGACTCTAAGGATTTGTATTTTTGGTTTGTACTTGTTCTTGATGATTGAGTTGTTTTAAATAAAATAAATTACTATTATGTTTTAATTTAATAAGTTGTACATCCAAATCAATAGCTTATTTGTTGTTTTATTTAATTTGAAATGTCATTTTCTTCACTTCAACTATTTCTAAAATAAACTCATTTCTTTGTTGAATTCTTACTTGGTTTAAAATTTGTAACCTTACTTTATTGAAAATAAATTGATCATGTGGATTTTATGTATTGACATATTTGGCACGAGAGTTGTCAGTGCGGTTGTGATAGAGATATGGGAACGGGGTGCCATGAGAATATGAAAGGGGGACTGAGACCCGTATTTTATGATTATGATATAAGATATTTATTTGAAAGAGTTTTATATTCGAAGGATATTTATTTGAAGAAGTATATTCGGAGGGTATTTATTCGAAAGAATTATATGTGAAAGATTTATATTTGAAGGACTTGTTTAATTGGTTGTACTTGTGTTTCTTATTCGTCTGAGTAATAATTATGGTGTTCTTGTTGCCTTGATGTTTACGTCACTAATCGATTATGGTTGTTATCACTGCTATTTATTTTCTATTATTTTTGTATACTATATTGCACATATTATTAGACTACTAAGTGTCTTGACTGTACCTCGTCACTGCTCCAGCGAGGTTAGTCTTGATACTTACTGGGTACCGACTGTGGTGTACTCATACTACACTTCTGCATATTTTTGTGCAGAGCCAGGTAATTTGGAGTTAGTTGATCACTAGCTAGCTGTACGGATCTTGCTGTGGAGACTCAAGGTAAACCTGTTGCTGCGTTCGCAGGCTTCGGAGTCACCTTCTGATATTGTACTTGCCTGTTTTATCTCTACTTCAAACAGTTGTATTTGTAGGCTTTCTAGTAACTCAGTAGAGCTTATGACTTGTACTACCGGGTTTTGGGATTGTAAGTAATGTATAGAGATTTCTACTTCGCATTTGTCAGTCGTTATTTAATATTGTTATTATTTCGGTAAACGTTAGGCTTATCTAGTCCCTAAGACTAGGTGCCATCATGATATCCTACGGAGGGAGATTTGGGTTGTGACAGCCACCTGGCCTCTGATGCTCATACTTGACCTGCTGGCAATTTAGACACCTCGCAACATACTCAACTATGTCCTTCTTCATCCGACGCCACAAATAATGCTGCCTCAGGTCGTGATACATCTTCGTAGCACCTAGATGAATAGAATACCGAGAACTGTGTGCTTCCTCTAGGATCTTCTCCCTCAAGTCATCAACATTAGGAACACATAGGCGACCCTGAAGTCACAGAACACCATCCTCACTGATAGTAACCTCCTTGGCACCACCATGTAGTATCGTCTCTTTGAGAACCAACAAGCGTGGATCATCAAACTGGCGAGCCTTGATGTGCTTGAATAGTGAAGACTGGGCGATGGCTCATGCAAGAGCCCAGCTGGGCTCAGAAATCTCCATCCTCACAAGTTTGTTAGCCAAGGACTGAATGTCCAAAGCTAGTGGCCTCTTCTCCGCTGAAATGAATGCCAAACTACCCATACTCTTCGCCTTTCTGCTCAAGGCATCTACAACTACATTCGCCTTGCCCAGATGATAAAATATGGTAATATCATAATCTTTCAGTAACTCAAGCCACCTACGCTGCCTTAAATTGAGATCCCTCTGCTTGAACAAATGTTGCAGGCTGCGATGATCAGTTCAAACCTCACAGGACACCCCATAAAGATAATGCCTCCAGATCTTAAGAGCATGAACAATAATGGCCAACTCCAAATCGTGTACAGGGTAATTCTTTTCGTGGGTCTTCAGCTGAAGTGAAGCATATGCAATAACTCGCCCCTCTTGCATCAATACATAACCCAAGCCAATGCGTGAAGCATCGCAATACACAATATGCATCCCTAAACCGGAAGGCAACACTAACACTGGTGCTGAAGTCAAGGCGGTCTTGAGCTTCTGAAAGCTCGCTTCACAATCATCGGACCATCGGAACAGAGCACCCTCCTATGTCAATCTCGTCAAAGGTGCTGCAATAGATGAGAAGCCCTCCACAAATTGACGATAATAACCTGCTAGATCCTGATCTCAATCGTTGTGGTAGGACGAGGCCAACTCTAAACTACCTCGATCTTATTGGGATCAACCCTAATACCCTTGCCCGATACAACATGTCACAAGAATGCCACAGAATCTACCCAGAATTCACACTTGGAGAACTTAGCATATAGCTTTTGCTCCCGCACGGTCTGAAGTACCATTCTCAGATCCTGCTCATGCTCCTCCATAATACGCGAATAGATCAAAATGTCATCAATGAAGACAATGACAAACGAATCAATATACAGCCTGAACACCATGTTCATCAAATCCATAAATGTCGTCGGGGTGTTAGTCAAGCCAAAGGGCATCACTAAAAACTCATAATGGCCATATCTAGTCCGGAAAGGCGTCTTCGGGATATCGAATTCCCTAATCTTCAGCTGATGGTACCCTGATCTCAAGTCGATCTTAGAGAAAATCCTAGCAGCCTGCAACTGGTCAAACAAGTCATCAATATGTAGCAACGGGTACTTATTCTTAATGGTAACTTTGTTCAACTGGCGGTAATCAATGCACATCCGCATAGTCCTATCTTTCTTCTTCACAAATAACACTGGTGCATCCCAAGGAGATACACTCGGCCTGACGAACCTTTTTGCTAGCAAATCCTCAAGTTGCTCCTTCAACTCTTTCAACTCTCTCGGAGCCATGTGGTACGGTGGAATAGATATAGGTTGGGTACCTGGAGCGAAATCGATACAAAAATCGATATCATGATCTGGTGGCATGCCTGGAAGATCAAAAGGAAACACACCGGAGAACTCCCGGACCACGGGCACTGAATCAACCGCTGGAGTCTCTGTGGTAGTATCCCGAACATAGGATAGATAAGCCAAGCACCCCTTCTCGACCATGTGTTGAGCCTTCAGAAAAGAGATAACCCGACTAGGTGTACTGATAGACGAACCTTTCCACTCTAATCTAGGAAACTCTGGCATCGCCAAGGTAATAGTCTTGGCATGGCAATCAAGGACGGTGTGATATGGAGATAACCAATCCATGCCCATGATGACCTCAAAGTCGGTCATATCAAGCAACAAAAGATCCGATCGGGTCTCATAACCACATAAAGTAACAATCAGGACCGGTAGATCCGATCCACAACAAAAGAATCGCCCACTAGAGTAGACACACAAACAGGAGTACCCAAGGACTCCCGAGAAACAACCAGGAAATGAGAAAACAAAGATGAAGCATACAAATAGGTAGACCCTGGATCAAATAGTACTGAAGCATCCCTACCGCAGACAGAAATAATACCTATGATCACGGCATCTAAGGCCACTGCATCTAGTCTGGCCGAAAAAGCATAGAATCTAGCTAGAGCGCCACCTGACTGGCCTCCTCCTGTCTGACCTCCACCTCTAGGATGACCCTTACCCACCTGCCCTCCACCTCCGGGCGGCCGGACGGCTGGTGGGGCGGCTGGTGCTGTAATCATAGGCTGGTGTCCCTATTGCACTGCCTTTCCCCAAAGTCTGGACAAAACCTCTTCATGTGGCTAGGATCCCCACATTCATAACAACCTCTCGAAACGGCGGTCTGCTGATTGGAAGCCTGACCCTGGTGGCCTGAATACCCACTGGTGGAACCCTGAATGGCTGGTGGCCGGTAGGAACTCTCTAGCATGACGCTGAAATAGGGCCGCATTGGAGCAACCCAAGGAGATGGTGGTGCTGGATATGTGGGCCTGCTAGAGTGACCCCTCACGAATTGACCCCTGCCCCCAGCTGGGGCACCGCTGAACTCTCCAGAATACCGAAACTGCTTATCCCCTGTTGCCTACTCCCGGCCACGCTGATGTGCACCCTCGATCCTCTGAGCTATCTCTATAACTAGCTCGTAAGAAGTCCCCATCTCGACCTCTCGGGCCATAGTGGCCTGGCTAGCCGAGTGCAAACCTGCAACAAACCTCCGCACCCTCTCTGCATCAGTTGGAAGTATCATAAGTGCATGGCAAGACAACTCAAAAAATCTCGCCTCATAGTCGGTCACCGACATCTGGCCCTGCTGGAGCTGCTCGAAATGAAATCGCAACTCTTCCCTCTAAGAGGGTGGAATATACCTATCCAATAAGAGGCGTGTGAACCGGTCCCAAGTCATGGGAGGATAACCTGCTGGTCTTCCGAGAAGATATGACTGCCACCACCTACGGGCCCTGCCCTCCAGCTGGAAAGTAGTAAAGTCCACCCCATGAGACTCCAATATCCTTATGCTGTGCAGTCTATCCCTGCACCGGTCAATAAAGTCCTGGGGGTCCTTGTGTCACTCACCTCCAAAGACAGGAGGTTGTATCCTACTCCATCTGTCCAATAGCCTATGCGGATTGCCGGTCGCAGCTGGTATGGGCTCAGGTATAGCTGCTGCAACTGGTTGAGCTCCGCCCACGTGTAGTGTGCCCGGGGTCTGATATACGACAGTTGCGTGCCGTGGAGCCTTAGAGGTAAGGGGTTTTGCTCCCCCTCCCACCTGAGATGTGGCAGGGTATGCTGCAAATAAACCAGCCTGAGCCATAGAATCCATGAACCGTAGCATGCGGCCCATAACCTCCTAGAATCCCGGTGCGGACACGAAATCCACCGAGGCTGGTCCTGCTGTAGGCACCTCGCCCTGCTCCTCAATAATGGGATCCTCTACTGGACCTATTGGTGGTGTAACTGGAGCAACTCTAGGACGCCCTCGTCCCCTACCACGAACTGGAGCCCTCCCACGGCCGTTAGCAACAGGGGGAACAACTCTTTAATGGTCTGGTACATCCGTCATGTGCATTCTCACCATCTATGAGAGAATGAGAGAAAAATACTTAGTACTACATCAATTGCACGATACGAGATGAAGAAAGAGTAGTTTCCTAACACCATATAGTATCTCAAAGATAAGTACGGACGTCACCGCACCGATCCGCAAGACTCTATTAGGCATGCTCATAACTCGTGAGACCTACGTAAACCTAGAGCTCTGATACCATATTTTCACGACCTAATTTCTCCTATAGGCCGTGATGGCACCTAACGCCGCCACTAGACAAGCCTACAATGAAGTTACTACGTGATTTCTTCTTTTTAATCAATTTCCAAGTAATTAAATCCCATTTTGTTTTTAGAAATTTGAGAAATAGAGAGTTAAATGATTAAAATGAAAACAACTGAGTGCAAGCATAAATATGTAAATACCCCAAAACCGTAAAGTCTACAAGAGTGTGTGCCAAGATCTGGTGTCACAAGTGTATGAACACTAGTAGAATATACAAAACTCTAACTATTGTCTGAAATAACATAGACAAAAAATAAGTACAAAAGAAAGGCTCTAGGTGCTGCAGAACGACTCAGGATGCAGCTCACCACTAGGCCTCCGGGTAACGGGGGTGTGCGCCGATATGTCCACCATATGCACCTGCCTCAGATCCTGCACGGTTAGTGCAGAAGTGTAGTGTTAGTATATAAACAACATGTACCCAGTAAGTATCAAGTCTAACCTCGAAGAAATAGTGACGAGGGGTCGACATCGACACTTACTATGGGCTATAAATAAAATGCGGAAATCATAAATAAGCATGGATTATGTAAGCAATTAATACCACACAGTAACAAACAATGAATAATAATTCCCTTTACTAACAATAATTTCGAATCAATTCCTATCCTTTAAATAATAGTAACCGCTCAAGTCATAAATTAATATCAAGTAAAAGTTAGGCTACGAGTATTATCACGCACGATTTATGCCGAGGTCGTACGGCCCGATCCAGAAATATATTGTGCACTGCCGAGGGTCAAACGACACGAACCATAGATGAATTTATTAACTTGCCGAGGCAAACGACCCGTAACCATGAGAGTAGAGGAAAGTTTACCTCACTCGCGGAAATACTTGCAACGCGAGTGAACATAAAATTATCAGAGTTCTTATAAAATCCTTCAATTCTTTCCAAACACAAGAAATCTAAACTAGAGACTTTAAATATTTTAATCCTTAATCTCAGCTCATTTCTAAGCAGTTAATGTGCATAACTAACCTAACAGTGCAAATAAAGCATGGTGTAAGCCTAAGACTACCCGGACATCACACTGAATACAGCTACGCATGGACTCTCGTCACCTGGTGCGTACGTATCTCCCCACACATATAATTCACAACAAAGATACACCTAAGGGGAAGAGTTCACTCTTACAAGGTTAGGCAAGAAACTTATCTCATCTCAAAGCTCGCTTTTCGGTCTTAAATTTGCTCTAAAGCCTCCACTCGGTGCCGAAAAATCCGAAACTAGTAAAATATTGTATAAATAAATCAATATATGTTCCAAAGTTCATAATTTAACTATTAAAATAATTTCCCAACCCAAATTGGAAGATTCTTAAAATTTAACCCCGGGCCCACGTGCCCGAATTCCGAAATGCTTTGACGAAAGTCGTTACCCATAATCTTACGAACTCAAATATATGATTTTTACCCAAATCCATAACAAATTTCGTGGTTAAATTCTATTTTTATCAAAACTTAGGTTTTTCATCTAAACCCGCAATTTTCACTAATTTACATGTTACAATCTACCTATAAAAAATGTATTTAACTCACATTAGATAGAAATTGCTTACCTCAAGTAGATAGTAAAAATCCCTCTCTAACTAGCCCTAAAATCGCCCCAAGAAGTGCAATAAATGAACCCCAAATGCTCAACTCCGACTTAAATGAAGTTCTGCCTTCAGCATTTTTCGCACCTACAGTGCCTCTGCCGCACCGCACCTGCGGTGCTAGGTCCACTTCTATGAAGTTCCTCAAGCCCAACGAGGGACACTTCTGCGGATGGGATTTCTGCTTTTGCGGTCCCGCTTCTGCGGCGAGCGTGCCGCTCTTGCGGCTTGAGCTGCTTCTGCGTCCTCCCCAATCGCACATGCGCGTTCGTAGGTGCGCACAAAAACCTGCATCTGCGGTCCATGTCCAAACGTTCCAAAGCCACTTCTGCGACCCTCCGAGCTCGCACCTGCGGCCCAAAGCTCACAGGTGCGGGCACACTATAACTGGTGCACCAGTAGCCCTTTTGAGTCTTAACTCAATCCGCATATCGTCCGAATGGCATCCGGTGCCCCCGTGGCCCCGTCTGAATGTACCAACAAGTTTGAAATCATAAAATGAACTCTCTCGAACCCTCAAAATGCATAAAACAACATCAAACTAAGAATCACGCCTCAAACCAAATTGAATCGACTTAGGAACTTCAAGTTCTTCAACTTACTCTGAGCGCGCCGAAACATACTTAAACTACTCGGAGTGACACCAAATTTTGCGTGCAAGTCTTAAATCACCATACGGAACTATTCCCGGGCTCGAAATTACAAACGGACCTTGATAACACCAAAACCTGCTCCAAACCAAATTTAAAGAATTTAAAACCTTCAAATAGTCGCCTTTCACTATTAAGCGCTAAAACGCTCCCGGGTCGTCCAAAACCCGATTCGAACATACGCCCAAGTCAAAAATCATCATATAAACCTATTGGAATAGTCAAATCCTGATTTCGAGGTCGTTTACTCAAAATGTTGACCGAAGTCAAACTTAGCCTTTTAAAGCCAAACTAAGGAACCAAGTGTTCCGATTTCAACCCGAACCCTTCTAAATCACGAACTAACCATCCCCGCAAGTCATAAAATAGTAAGAGCTCATACGGGGAGTCTTATTTAGGGGAATGGGGTTCTAGAATGCAAAACGGTCGATCGGGTCATTATAGGGAAGCAATTCACCACTAGGCATCAGGATATCTGGGTCGTGCGCTGGTAGGACCGCCAGATGCACCTGCCTCAGATCCTGCACGGTTAGTGCAGAAGTGTAGCGTGAGTACATAAACAACATGTACCCAGTAAGTATCAAGTCTAACCTCGAAGAAGTAGTGATGAGGGGTCGACATCGACACTTACTATGGGATACCAATAAAAGTACAGAAGTTCTAAATGGCATGGGTTATGTAATCAAGAAAATAACTAAATAACAAGCAGGGAGTAAAGAATTTCTTTCACACATGGTAAGTCCCAAATTAATTCCATCATGTATACTTTTAACCTTTCAAGCCATGAAATGATATCAAATATATATTAACATGCACGATTATGCCGAGGTCATACGACCCAATCTAGAATAATGTGTACACTGTCGAGGGTCGAACGGCATAAACCATAGATGCATCTATCTACTACCAAGGCGTTCGGCCCGCTTCACAAGAAGAGAGGATACTTTGTAAGCATTTGACTTAACATTATTAAACGCTAGCACACAATGTAGTACAAATTCCCTTAACATCCTTTCACAATTCCTCTAACAAGTTTAATATATTGTAGGCACTTTAATTAACAAATAAGGTGCGACATTCAAATAATTCATGATTTGGGTCCTAAACTACATGGACACAACATAAATAGTAGCTACACACGAACTCTCGTCACCTCCTACGTACGTAGCCCCCACAATTAGAGGCAAACAATAATTTAAATCACCTATGGGGTAAATCCCCTCTTACAAGGTTAGACAAGAGACTTACCTAGTCTCAAGGCTAACTTTCCGATCAAAATTCTACTCTAAAGTCCCAACTCGATGCCGAACAATCCAGAACTAGCCAAATGTTATATAAATTAATCAATACATGTTCAAAAGTTCATATTCAAATTATTAGGGTGATTACCCAACCCCAATTTGAAGGATTCCTAAAATTCACCTCCGGGCCCACATGCCCGGATTCCGGATATTTTCGAAGAAAGTTGTTACCCATAATCTCACGAACTCAAATACATAATTTTCACTCAATTCTCTAACCATTTTCATGGTTAAATCTCATTTTTATCAAAACCTAGGTTTTTCATCTAAACCCATGATTTCACAAATTTTACATGTTAAATCTACCAAATATCCGACTCAACTCCGACTTAAATGAAGTTCTGCCTTCAGCATTTTTCGCACCTACGGTGCCTCTGTCGCATTTGCGGTACCGCACCTGCGGTGCTAGGTCCACTTCTACAGAGTTCCTCAAGCCCAACGAGGGACACTTCTGCGGACGGGATTTCCGCTTTTGCGGTCCCGCTTCTGCGGCGAGAGTGCCGCTCTTGCGGCTTGAGCTGCTTCTGCGTCCTCCCCAATCGCACATGCGCATTCGTAGGTGCGCACAAAAACCTGCATCTACGGTCCATGTCCAAACGTTCCAAAGCCACTTCTGCGACCCTGCAAGCTTGCACCTGCGGCCCAAAGCTCGCAGGTGCGGGCACACTATAACTGGTGCACCAGTAGCCCTTTTGAGTCTTAACTCAATTCGCATATCGTCCGAATGGAATCCGGTGCCCCCGAGGCCCCGTCCGAATGTACCAACAAGTTTGAAATCATAAAATGAACTCTCTCGAACCCTTGAAATGCATAAAACAACATCAAACTAAGAATCACGCCTCAAACCAAATTGAATCGACTTAGGAACTTCAAGTTCTTCAACTTACTCTGAGCGCGCCGAAACATACTTAAACTACTCTGAGTGACACCAAATTTTGCGTGCAAGTCTTAAATCACCATACGGAACTATTCCCGGGATCGAAATTACAAACGGACCTCGATAACACCAAAACCTACTCCAAACCAAATTTAAAGAATTTAAAACCTTCAAATAGTCGCCTTTCACTATTAAGCGCTGAAACGCTCCCGGGTCGTCCAAAACCCGATTCGAACATACGCCCAAGTCAAAAATTATCATACAAACCTATTGGAATAGTCAAATCCTGATTTCGAGGTCGTTTACTCAAAATATTGACCGAAGTCAAACTTAGCCTTTTAAAGCCAAACTAAGGAACCAAGTGTTCCGATTTCAACGTGAACCCTTCCAAATCACGAACTAACCATCCCCGAAAGTCATAAAATAGTAAGAGCTTATACGGGGAGTCTTATTTAGGGGAACGAGGTTCTAGAATGCAAAACGGTCGGTCGGGTCATTATAGGGAAGCAATTCACCACTAGGCATCAGGATATCTGGGTCGTGCGCTGGTAGGACCGCCAGATGCACCTGCCTCAGATCCTACATGGTTAGTGCAGAAGTGTAGCTTGAGTACATAAACAACATGTACCCAGTAAGTATCAAGTCTAACCTTGAAGAAGTAGTGACGAGGGGTCGACATCGACACTTACTATGGGATACCAATAAAAGTACAGAAGTTCTAAATGGCATGGGTTATGTAATCAAGAAAATAACTAAATAACAAGCAGGGAGTAAAGAATTTCTTTCACACATGGTAAGTCCCAAATTAATTCCATCATGTATACTTTTAACCTTTCAAGCCATGAAATGATATCAAATATATAATTAAACTCTGAGTGTTAACACGCACGATTATGCCGAGGTCGTACGACTCAATCTAGAATAATGTGTACACTGTCGAGGGTCGAGCGGCACGAACCATAGATGCATCTATCTACTGCCGAGGCGTTCGGCCCGCAACACAAGAAGAGAGGATACTTTGTAAGCATTTGACTTAACATTATTAAACGCTAGCACACAATGTAGTACAAATTCCCTTAACATCCTTTCACAATTCCTCTAACAAGTTTAATATATTGTAGGCACTTTAATTAACAAATAAGGTGCGACATTCAAATAATTCATGATTTGGGTCCTAAACTACATGGACACAACATAAATAGTAGCTACACACGAACTCTCGTCACCTCCTACGTACGTAGCCCCCACAATTAGAGGCAAACAATAATTTAAATCACCTATGGGGTAAATCCCCTCTTACAAGGTTAGACAAGAGACTTACCTAGTCTCAAGGCTAACTTTTCGATCAAAATTCTGCTCTAAAGTCCCAACTCGGTGCCGAACAATTCAGAACTAGCCAAATGTTATATAAATTAATCAATACATGTTCAAAAGTTCATATTCAAACTATTAGAGTGATTACCCAACCCCAAATTGAAGGATTCCTAAAATTCACCTCCGGGCCCACGTGTCCGGATTCCGGATATTTTCGAAGAAAGTTGTTACCCATAATCTCACGAACTCAAATACATAATTTTCACTCAATTCTCTAACCATTTTCGTGGTTAAATCTCATTTTTATCAAAACCTAGGTTTTTCATCTAAACCCATGATTTCACAAATTTTACATGTTAAATCTACCAAATATCTATGTATTAAACTCATATTGCATAGAAATTACTTATGTCAATTATCTAGGTAGAAACCACCCTCTTTGAAGCTCCAAAATCGCCCAAGTGTGCAATAAATGAACTCAAAATAGCCTAAGTCCCATTTTAAAAGGACCACACTGCCTCCAGCGATTCCGCACCTGCGGTCGCTGGGCTGCATCTGCGGACCAAGGTACGCTTTTGCAGAAGTGCCTAGGTGTAACGACCCGACTTGTCGTTTTAAACTTTTATGCCCCATTTAGTGACTTAAGGTCTCGAGCATCTTCGCAATATGTATTATGACCCGCGGGTGTGGTCGAGTTTGATTTACTAAAGATTCAGATTTAAATTAAAAGAACAATCCTTAATTTGAAGCTTAAATGGAAAGAGTTGACCGGAGAGTTGACTTCTGAGCAAACGACTCCAGAATGGAATTTTGATGATGTCAATAGCTCCGTATGGTAATTTCGGACTTAGGAGCATGTTCGAAAAATTATTTGGAGGTCCGTAGTGGAATTAAGCTTGAAATGCCGAACGTTCAATTTTTGGAAAGTTTGACCGGGGTTTGACTTTTTGATATCGAGGTCGGAATGCGATTTTGGAAATTTGAATAGGTCTGTTATGTCATTTATGACTTGTGTGCAAAATTTGAAGTTATTCCGGATTGATTTGATGTGTTTTGGCACAATTTATAGAATTTAAAAGTTCAAAGTTCATAGATTTTGATTTGGGGTGCGATTCGTCGTTTCGATGTTGTTTAATGTGATTTGAGGCTTCGAGCAGGTCCGTGTTAATGTAATGACCCAACCGGTCTTTTTAACTTTTAGAAACTCGTTCCCTAAAATAAAACTCCCCGAATATGCTTTTATTAATTTATGACTTGCGGGAATGGTTGGTTCGAGATTTGGAAGCGTTTGGGTTGAAATCGGAACACTTGGTTCCTTAAGTTAGCTTTAAATGGACAAGTTTGATTTCGGTCAACATTTTGAGAAAACGACCCCAGAATCGGGATTTGACAGTTCCAATAGGTTCGTATGATGATTTTGGACTTGGGCGTATGTCCGAATCGGGTTTTGGATAACCCGGAAGCGTTTTGATGCTTAAATAGTAAAAATCAACTATTTGAAGGTTTAAAGTTAATTAAATTTGGTTTGAAGTAGGTTTTTGAGTAATTGAAGTCCGTTTGGAATTCCAAGTTTGGGAATAGTTCCGTATAGTGATTTAAGACTTGCACACAAAATTTTGTGTCATTCCGAGTAGTTTAAGTATATTTCGGCGCATTGGAAGTAAATTGAAGAACTTGAAGTTCTTAAGTTTGGTTCAATTTGGTTTGGGGTATGATTCTTAGATTTGATGTTGTTTTACATGTTCTGTGAGTTCGAGCGAGTCCGTTTTATGATTTCAAACCTGTTGCTACGTTCGGGCGGGGCTCCGGGGCCCCGAGTGTTAACCGGACGAGGCTCGGATCAATTTTGGAATTTTGAAAAAGAGCTGAAGCTTCCAGCTTCTGGTATGATCGCAACTGCGCATGGTCAGCCGCAGGTGCGAAGGAGAGGATCTGCCCGGCCATCGTAGATGCGAAGAATTGGGCGCAGAAGCGGACGCGCAGGTGCGGAGCCAGTCCAGGAGGAAAAATCTCACACCTGCGAGGCTTTTCCGCAGGTGCGAAAGCCGTAGGTGCGAACACCTTCCGCAGGTGCAAAAAATCTGTCTGGGCAGAACCTTAAAATGGACGAAGCTCAGTCCATTTTTGTTCATTATTCCTCCATGTTTGCGCAATTTCAGAGCTCTTTGTGAGGAGTTTTCAACTAACAACTTTGAGGTAAGTTAATTCTACACCCTTGAGTTAAATACATAGATTACGGGTAGATTATAACTAGTAAATCTTAGAAATCAAGGGTTTAGGTGAAAAACCTAGATTTTTATAAAAATGCGATTTTTACCACGAAAATGGTTATGGAATTGGATAGAAATTATATATTTGAGTTCTTAAGATTATGGATAACGTTTTCATCCAAAAATTTCTGGAATCCAGGCACGTGGGCCCGGGTTGAATTTTAGGAATTTTATCATTTTGGATAGAGTAATTTATTTAATAGATGAATTTTGAATTATTGAACATATATTAATCATTTTATATAACTTTTGGATAGTTTCGGATTTTTCGGCATTGAATCGAGAATTTTATACGACGCGATAGTCAGAAAGTGGACTTTGAGACGAGGTAAGTCTCTTGTCTAATCTTGTGAGGGGAAAATTAACCCATAGGGATTAAATTGATAATTGTTGCTAATTGCGGGGGCTACGTACGCACGAGGTGACGAGAGTCCGTGCGTAGCTACTATAAATGCTAAAGTCCGGGTAGTTTAGGACTCAAAGCATGAAATACTTGTATAAATTGTATTCCTTGATTAATTAATATTAATTGATATATATGAATATATTGTGAATTGTTAGATAAAGATATTAAAGGATGGAAATCTCATATGCTTGATTTTCTATTTAAATCAATAAATTGCTAAAAAATAAATTATTCTCCTCCTGAATTTATCTTATAATAAAAATACTCTCCTTCCGGAGGTACATAAGAAAATGTCCTCCTTTCTTGTGGAGCGGGCCGAATGCCTCGGCAGGATAGATGCATCTATGGATGACGTCGCACGTCCCTCGGCAGTGTATACAATATTCTGGATCGGGTCGTACGTCTTTGGCAGAAATCGTGCTTAATAATAATAATCACACGATACTTTAATAATTTATTTCAGCTTGCGTAGCTAATTGATAAATTGAAAAATTCTTGGAATTCAATGAATTATTATTCTTGCTTGTTAACAAATTAATTGTTATTCCTGTAAATGATATTTAATTGATAAATTAGAAATTATTTGAATTGAAGGAATTTAATTAATATATTGAGAATTGTTGCATTTGAAGGAATTTTATTATTTCCGCTGATTAAATAAATTATTTTAAATTCTGTAAACCATGTTGATTTAAATATCCTAGTTGTATTTCAATTATTATTATTGACCCATAGTGAGTGTCAAAGTCGGCTATCTCGTCTCTATCACTTCGAGATTAGGCTTGATACTTACTGGGTACATGTTGTTTTCGTACTCATACTGCACTTGCTGCATATTTTTTTTGTGCAGGACCTAAGGCAAGTACTAATGGGGGACCTATCGTCTTACACCCACGTTATCCAGGGGTATAGTGGTGAGCTGTTTCTCTGATCCGTTCTGCAGCTACTAGTGTCTCTCTTTGTATTTTTCATTCTGTCTATTTTCATTTCAGACAGTATTTGAGGTTTTGTATAATCTACTAGATGCTCATACACTTGTGACACTAGGTCTTGGCACACACATTGGTAGAATTTGGGTTTTTATTATTTCTCTTGGCTTTAAATTTTGTCAATGAATGTTTGATTTATTAAGTTGGCTTGCCTAGCCGTAGTGTTGGGCGCCATTACGACCTATAGGTGAAATTGGGTCGTGACAGTTAAGTTATGGGAGCACTAGGTTCACGTAGGTCTCACAAGTTATGAGCAGGCCTAATAGAGTCTTGCGAATCAGTACGGAGACGTCTATACTTATCTTCGAGAGGCTATAGAGTGTTAGGAAATTACCTTTCTTCATATTCCATCTTGCAATTAATGTAGTACTAAATATCCTTCTCTTATTCTCTCACATATGGTGAGAACACGCTTAAATGAAGTTCCAGACCAGGGAAAAGCTACTCCTCCAGTTGCTAGAGGCCGAGGCTAAGGCAGAGGCCGAGGCTGAGGCCAAGGGAGGGCTCCAGCCCGTGGTAGAGGGCGAGGACGTCCCAGGACTGTTCCAGTTATGCCTTCAGTGGGTCCAGCAGAGAATCCCATTATTGAGGAGTAGGGTGAGGTGCCTGTGGCAGAGCCAGCTCCGGTGGATTTCACATCTGCACCGGGATTTAAGGATGTCATGGGTCGTATGCTGCGGTTCATGGACAATATGACTCAGGCCGGTTTATTTTCGGCAGACCCAGCCACATCTCAGGCGGGCGGGGGAGCACAGACCCCTACCGCGCAGGCTCATGGACAGGCAGTTGCTGTATATCAGACCCAGGGTGCACTACCCGTGGGAGGAGCCCAGCCAGTGGCAGCAGCTACACCTGAGCCCAGGCCAGCTGTAGCCGCCAATCCTCATAAGATATTGGACCGATGGACTAGACTACATCCTCCTGTCTTTGGGGGTGAGCGACATGAGGATCCACAAGACTTCATTGATCGTTGCAGGGACAGACTGCACAACATGAGGATATTAGAGTCTCACGGGGTAGACTTTGCTACTTTTTAGCTAGAGGGCAGAGCCCGTAGATGTTGGCAGTCTTACGCTCTTGGCAGACCAGCAGATTCTCCTCCCATGACTTGGGACAGGTTCACCCGTATTTTCCTGGATAGGTATATTCCACCCTCCTAGAGGGAAGAGTTGCGGTTTCAGTTTGAGCAGCTCCAGCAGGGTCAGATGTCAGTAACTGATTATGAGGCGAGGTTTTCTGAATTATTTCGCCATGCACTTATGATACTCCCTACTGAGGCGGAGAGAGTGCGGAGGTTTGTAGCTGGTTTACGTACTGGTATTCAGTCCACTATGGCTCGAGAGGTTGAGATGGGTACTTCTTATGAGCGAGTTGTGGAGATAGCCCAGAGGATTGAGGGTGTGCGTTAGTGGAGTCGAGAGTAGATTATGAGGGATAAGTGGTTCAGGTACTCTGGAGAATTCAAAGGTGCTCCGTCTGGGGGCAGTCCATGAGGGGGGGGAGTCCAGCAGACCCCCATTTCCAGCACCACCAACTCCTCGAGGTGCCCCAGTGCGACCTTATCTCAGTGCTATACCAGAGAGTTCCTACCACCCACCAGCTATTCAGGGTCCTCCCAGTGGGTATTCAGTTCCCCAAGGCCAGACACTTAGTCAGCAGCCCATCGCACCGAAGAGTTGCTACGATTGTGGGGATCCCAGTCACATGCGGAGGTTTTGCCCCAGGCTTCGGGGTAGACCGGTACCGCAGGGTCAGCAACCTATGCTTATCGGACCAGTTGCTCCACCAGTAGTCCGACCACCAAGATGTGGAGGACAGGTGGGTAGGGGTTGTCCTAGAGGTGGAGATCAGCCAGGCGGAGGCCATCCAGTTGGCGCTCCAGCTCGGTTCTATGCTTTTCCAGCTAGACCAGATGCAGAGGCCTCAGATGCTGTGATTACAGGTATTATTTTTGTTTACGGCAAAGATGCCTCAGTATTATTTGATCCAGGATCCACGTATTCATATGTATCATCTCTATTTGCTCCATTCCTGGGTGTTTCTCGTGAGTCCTTGAGTACTCCTGTTTATGTGTCCACTCCTGTAGGTGATTCTGTTATTGTGAATCATATCTACCGGTCTTGTATAATTATATTCTGTGGTTATGAAACTAGAGCAGATCTCTTATTGCTCGAGATGATCGATTTTGAAATTATTCACGGTATGGACTGGTTATCTCCATATCATGCTATTCTAGATTGTCATGCCAAAACCGTTACCTTGGCTATTCCATATTTGCCTAGGCTGGAGTGGAAGGGTTCATCAGTTAGTTCATTTAATCGGGTTATTTCTTTTATAAAGGCTCAACACATGATCGAGAAGGGTTGTTTGGCTTATCTAGCCTATGTTCGGGATACTACTATAGAGACTCTGGCTATTGATTTAGTGACAGTAGTTCGGGAGTTCTCCGATGTATTTACTTCAGATCTTCCAGGTATGCCACTTGATCGGGATATTGATTTCTGTATTGACTTGGCTCCAGATACTCAGCCTATATCTATCCCACTGTATCGCATGGCTCCGAAAGAATTGAAAGAACAGCTTGAAGAGTTATTAGCCAAAGGGTTCGTCAGACTGAGTGTATCTCCTTGGGGTGCACCGGTATTATTTGTGAAAAAGAAGGATGGAACAATACGGATGTGTATTGCTTATCGCCAATTGAACAAAGTCACTATTAAGAACAAGTACTCGTTGACATGTATTGATGATCTATTTGACCAGTTGCAGGGTGCTAGGGTGTTCTTTAAGATCGACTTGAGGTCGGGGTATCATCAGCTGAAGATTCGAGATTCGGATGTTCCGAAAACTACCTTCCGTACTAGATATGGTCATTATGAGTATCTGGTAATGTCTTTCGGTTTAACTAATGCCCCGGCAGCTTTTATGGATTTGATGAACAGGGTATTCAGGCCATATATTGATTCATTTTTCATTGTCTTCATTGATGACATTTTGATCTACTCGCGCAGTAAGGAGGAACATGAGCAACATATGAGAGTAGTGCTTCAGACATTGCGGGAACAAAAGCTATATGCTAAGTTCTCCAAATGTGAGTTCTGGCTAAAGTCTGTAGCATTTTTGGGGCATATTGTATCGGGTGATGGTATCAAGGTTGATCCCAAAAAGATTGAGGCAGTTCAGAATTGGCATCGTCCCACTTCGGCGACTGAGATCAGGAGTTTTCTGGGTTTAGCAGGTTATTATCGACGGTTTGTGGAAGGTTTTTCATCTATTGTAGCACCTTTGACCAAATTAACCCAGAAGGGTGTTCAGTTCCGATGGTCCGATGATTGTGAGTCAAGCTTTCAGAAACTCAAGACAGCATTGACAACAGCACCAGTGTTAGTGTTACCTTCCGGTTCGGGGATGTATACAGTGTATTGCGATGCTTCACGCATTGGTTTGGGTTGTGTATTAATGCAGGAAGGGCGAGTTATTGCATATGCTTCGCGTCAGTTTAAGCCCCACGAGAAGAATTATCCAGTACATGATTTGGAGTTAGCTGCGATTGTTCAAGCCCTTAAGATTTGGAGGCATTATATTTATGGGGTGTCCTGTGAAGTTTATACTGATCATCATAGTTTGCAGCATTTGTTCAAGCAGAGGGACCTAAATTTGAGGCAGCGCAAGTGGTTGGAATTACTAAAAGATTATGATATTACTATCCTATATCATCCAAGTAAAGCAAATGTAGTTGCAGACGCCTTGAGTAGAAAGGCGGAGAGTATGGGTAGTTTGGCTTTCATTTCAGCAGAAGAGAGGCCATTAGCTTTGGATATCCAGTCCTTGGCCAACAGACTTGTGCGGCTAGATATTTCAGAGCCCAGTCGAGTTCTTGCATGTGTCGTAGCTCAGTCTTCACTATTTGAGTAGATTAAGGCTCGCCAGTATGATGACCCACACTTGATGGTTCTTCGAGAAACGGTACTATGAGGTGGTGCCAAGGTAGTTATTATTGGAGCGGATGGTGTTCTGCGACTCCAGGATCGTCTATGTGTTCCTAATGTGGATGGACTGAGGAAAAAGATCCTGGAGGAGGCACACAGTTCTCGGTATTCTATTCATCCAAGTGCTACGAAGATGTATCGTGACTTGAGGCAGCATTATTGGTGGCGACGAATGAAAAAGGACATAGTTGAGTATGTAGCTAGGTGTCTAAATTTCCAGCAAGTTAAATATGAGCACCAGAGGCCAGGTGGCCTACTTCAGCAGATGACTATACCGGAATGGAAATGGGAACGGATTACTATAGACTTTGTAGTTGGGTTGCCGCGGACTTTGAGGAAGTTTGATGCTGTTTGGGTGATTGTTGACAGGTTGACCAAGTCGGCACATTTTATTCCTGTTGTGACTACGTATACTTCAGAGAGGTTGGCCCAGATTTATATTCAGGAGATAGTTTGGTTGCACGGTGTGCCAATTTCCATCATATCAGATAGAGACCCTTAGTTTACTTCACATTTCTGGAGAGCAGTACAGAGTGAATTAGGGACCCGTGTAGAGTGCAGCACAGCTTTTCATCCGAAGACCAATGGGCAGTCAGAGCGGACAGTTCAGATTTTGGAGGATATGCTCAGGGCATGTGTCATTGACTTTGGAGTTTAGTGGGATCATTTCCTGCCTTTGGCCGAGTTTGCTTATAATATCAGTTACCAATCCAGCATCGAGATGGCTCCATTTGAGGCTTTATATAGCCGACGATGCCATTCACCTATCGGATGGTTTGAGCCCGGTGAGGCTAAGTTATATAGTACTGATTTGGTAAGGGATGCCTTGGAAAAGGTAAAGTTGATTCAGGAGCGACTTCATACAGCACAGTCCAGACAGAAGAGTTACGCGGATCAGAAAGTGCGTGATTTATCATTTATGGTAGGCGAAAAAGTTCTCTTGAAGGTTTCGCCGATGAAGGTAATTATGAGATTCGGGAAGAAGGGAAAGTTGAGCCCAAGGTTTATAGACCCATTTGAAGTGTTGAAACGAGTTGGAGAGGTTGCTTATCTGCTTGCATTGCCTCCCAGCCTATCGGGAGTTCATCCGATTTTTTATGTATCTATGTTCCGTAAGTATCATGCTGACCTATCACATGTGTTGGACTTCAGCACAGTTCAGCTAGATCAGAGTTTGGGTTATGAAGAAGAGCCATTTGCCATCGTTAATAAACAAGTTCGCCAGTTGAGGTCCAAGAGGATTTCTGCAGTAAAGGTCCAGTGGAAGGGCCAACCAGTCGAGGAAGCGACTTGGGAGGCCGAGGAGGACATGCGGAGCAAATATCCACACTTATTTAGCACTCCAGGTATTATTCTAAACCCGTTCGAGGACGAACGTTTGTTTAAGAGGTGGAGAATGTAATGACCCAACCGGTCATTTTAACTTTTAGAAACCCGTTCCCTAAAATAAAACTCCCCGAATATACTTTATTTAATTTATGACTTGCGGGGATGGTTGGTTCGAGATTTGGAAGCATTTGGGTTGAAATCGGAACACTTGGTTCCTTAAGTTAGCTTTAAATGGACAAGTTTGACTTCGGTCAACATTTTGAGAAAACGACCCCGGAATCGGGATTTGAAAGTTCCAATAGGTTCGTATGATGATTTTGGACTTGGGCGTATATCTGAATCGAGTTTTGGATAACCCGGGAGCGTTTTGACGCTTAAATAGTAAAAATCAACTATTTGAAGGTTTAAAGTTAATTAAATTTGGTTTGAAGTAGGTTTTTGAGTAATTGAAGTCCGTTTGGAATTTTGAGTTTGGGAATAGTTCTGTATAGTGATTTAAGACTTGCACGCAAAATTTCGTGTCATTCCGAGTAGTTTAAGTATATTTCGGCGCATTGGAAGTAAATTGAAGAACTTGAAGTTCTTAAGTTTTATTCAATTTGGTTTGGGGTATGATTCTTAGATTTGATGTTGTTTTACACGTTCCGTGAGTTCGAGCGAGTCCGTTTAATGATTTCAAACCTGTTGGTATGTTCGGGCGGGGCTCCGGGGGCCCCGAGTGTTAACCGGACGAGGCTCGGATCAATTTTGGAATTTTGAAGAAGAGTTGAAGCTTCCAGCTTCTGGTATGATCGCACTTGTGCATGGTCAGCCGCAGGTGCGAGCCACCAGCCGTAGGTGCGAAGGAGAGGATCTGCCCGGCCATCACAGATGCGAAGAAATGGGCGTAGAAGCGGACGCGCAGGTGCGGTCCTTTGGGCGCAGGTGCGGAGCCAGTCCAAGAGGAAAAATCTCGCACCTGCGAGGCTTTTCCGCAGTTGCGAAAGCCGCAGGTGCGAACACCTTCCGCAGGTGCGAAAAATCTGTCTAGGCAGAACCTTAAAATGGACGAAGCTCAGTCCATTTTTGTTCATTTTCCCTCCATATTTGCGCAATTTTAGAGCTCTTTGTGAGGAGTTTTCAACTAACAACTTTGAGGTAAGTTAATTCTACACCCTTGAGTTAAATACATAGATTATGGGTAGATTATAACTAGAAAATCTTAGAAATCAAGGGTTTAGGTGAAAAACCTAGATTTTTATAAAAATGAGATTTTTACCACGAAAATGGATATGGAATTGGATAGAAATTATATATTTGAGTTCTTGAGATTATGGGTAACGTTTTCATCCAAAAAATTTCGGAATCCGGGCACGTGGGCCCGGGGTGAATTTTAGGAATTTTACCATTTTGGATAGGGTAATTTATTTAATAGATGAATTTCGAATTATTGAACATATATTAAATATTTTATATAACTTTTGGATAGTTTCGGATTTTTCGGCATTGAATCGAGAATTTTACGCGACGCGATAATCAGAAAGTGGACTTTAAGACGAGGTAAGTCTCTTGTCTAATCTTGTGAGGGGGAAATTAACCCATAGGGATTAAATTGAATAATTGTTGCTAATTGCGGGGGCTACGTACGCACGAGGTGACGAGAGTCCGTGCGTAGATACTATAAATGCTAAAGTCCGGGTAGTTTAGGACTCAAAGCATGAAATACTTGTATAAATTGTATTCCTTGATTAATTAATATTAATTGATATATATGAATATATTGTGAATTGTTAGATAAATATATTAAAGGATGGAAATCTCATATGCTTGATTTTCTGTGTAAATCAATTAATTGCTAAAAAAAGAAATTGTTCTCCTCCCGAATTTATCTTATAGTAAAAATACTCTCCTTTCGGAGGTACATAAGAAAATGTCCTCCTTTCTTGTGGAGCGGGTCGAATACCTCGGCAGGATAGATGCATCTATGGATCACGCTGCACGTCCTTCGGCAGTGTACACGACACTCTGGATCGGGTCGTACGTCCTCGGCAGAAATCGTGCTTAATAATAATAATCACACGATACTTTAATAATTTATTTCAGCTTGCGAAGCTAATTGATAAATTGGAAAATCCTTGGAATTCAATGAATTATTATTCTTGCTTGTTAAAGAATTAATTGTTATTCCTGTAAATGATATTTAATTGATAAATTGGAAATTATTTGAATTGAAGGAATTTAATTAATATATTGAGAATTGTTGCATTTGAAGGAATTTGATTATTTTCGCTGATTAAATAAATTATTTTAAATTCTGTAAATCATGCTGATTTAAATATCCTAGTTGTATTTCAATTATTATTATTGACCCATAGTGAGTGTCAAAGTCGGCTATCTCGTCTCTACCACTTCGAGATTAGGATTGATACTTACTGGGTACACGTTGTTTTCGTACTCATACTGCACTTGCTGCACATTTTTTTTGTGCAGGACCTGAGGCAAGTACTAGTGGGGGACCTGTCGTCTTACACCCACGTTATCCAGGGGCATAGTGGTGAGCTGTTTCTCTGATCCGTTCTGCAGCTACAAATGTCTCTCTTTGTATTTTTCATTCTGTCTATTTTCATTTCAGATAGTATTTGAGGTTTTGTATAATCTACTAGATGCTCATACACTTGTGACACTAGGTCTTGGCACACACATTGGTAGAATTTGGGTTTTTATTATTTCTCTTGGCTTTAAATTTTGTCAATGAATGTTTGATTTATTAAGTTGGCTTGCCTAGCCGTAGTGTTGGGCGCCATTACGACCTATAGGTGAAATTGGGTCGTGACAGTTAAGTTATGGGGCAGGTTGGTATGATTAGACGGGGTCCCGAGGGGTTCGGGTTTGTTTCGGGGTGGTTTCGGACCAAATTGGAGTTGTTTGGACTGATGTTGCTGAAGTCTGGTTTCCTTCTTCGCAAACGCGAAGGGAGTCCCGTGTTCGCGAAGAGGAATTTGAGGGACTGATGGTTTGTCCTTCGCGAATGCGAAGCTGTGGATGCGAACGAGAAGAAGGAGCAGGGCAAGCCTTCGCGAACGCGACCCAGGCAATGTGAACGCGAAGAAGAAAGGAAGATTGGGGCCTGGGGTCGTTTGGCCTTCGCGAACACAAAGAGTGGAAAGCAAACGCGAAGGAGTTGGTTAGCTGGTCATCGCGAACGTGATGAGGAGTTCGCGAACGCGAAGAGGAAATGATGGGGCAGAAACAGTTGGCCTTCGCGAACGCGATGAGGAGGTAGCGAACGCGATGAAGGATTTGAGGCAGTTGGGTTTTGGCCTTCGCGAACGCAAAGCAATGGTCGCGAACGCGAAGAAGGCCTATCTGGGCAGAATTAAAAGTCCCAAAAATGGGGGTTTGAGTTCATAACTCAAAATCTAATTGGGAGCTCGGTAGAAGGCGATATTTGGAGAGATTCTTGCGTGGGTGTTTGGGGTAAGTGATTCTTATCCAGTTTTAATTAATTTTCATGATTATGTCTTTGAATTCATCATTTAATTCAGATTTAATGGAGGAAAAATCAAGATTTTTGTAAAATCTTCCAAAACTGAAAAATTAAGATTTGGAGGTCGAGTTGTTATTGGAATTTGATAAAGTTGGTATGGTTGAACTCGTATTGGAATGGTGTTCGGATTTCATAAAAATTATGTCGGGTTCCGAGGGGCGGGTCCCGCGTTGACTTTTGTTGACTTTTTGGAATAAATTTTTAAGTCGACGTATTATTATCCGGAATTGCTTTCGATGAATTTTAATGAAGTTATACAATTAATTTGGATAGATTTGAGCTGTCCGGGGATCAATTCAAGCAAGAAGGCTATTTTGGAATATCGTCCTAACTTCAAAAAGGTAAGTGTCTTGCTTAACCTCGAGTGGGGGAATTACCCCTTAGGCATCGAGTCTTATGTGCCATTTGTGAAATGTGAAAAGCCGTGTATGCGAGGTGACGAGTACGTACTCGGCTTATATGAGTAAATTTTATTGAGTTAAAGTCATGAGCATATTGTGTGGTAAATTGGATAATTGTTGGTATATATTTAATCATCTAATTGTTGTGCCTAAATCCTTGTTGTTGTTGAATCTGTCATTATATGACAATTTGATGTGATTGTTACTTGATTATTTATGTAATTCCGTGAATTTGTTGGTTTGATAATTATTGGAATTTAATTTCATTATGGATTTTTCCTCTGCAAATAATTAATTAAATGAGCTTAAGAAGAGGTGTTTATATAATTATTGAAAATTTGAATTTAATAAAGACTTTGCTTTATGTTGAGTAATTTCTATCTCTATTGATTGTTTTTCGGTGTTGTACACATTGTGTGGAGCTTTTGGCTATTTGTTGTGAAATTAATTGACTTGGCTGTAGCTTTGGAATTTGGTTGTGGCCATTGGACAAATTGTGATATGAATTGATTTTGTTATGTTGTGATAATTTTCCGTGTAAATTATTGTGTTGTGTGAGTTGTTATTTTGGGGAGATAAGGGTGACATTTCACCGTTGATATTATGTGGTTATAAGGGTGGCATTTCACTATTGTGTTTGTTGGAATATTGTCTGGGCAGAGCGATAAGGGTGGCTATAGGAGCGTTAAGGGTGGCAATAGGAGCGATAAGGGTGGCTATTGGTATTGTCTGGGCGGAGCGATAAGGGTGGCTATAGGAGTGATAAGGGTGGCAATAGGAGCGATAAGGGTGGCTATTGTCAGGGACGATATGTGATGATGTGGGGTTGTGGTGTTGATAATATTTATGTGATGTTGTGATTTTTTTGTGTTTATTTTTATACCTTGTGCAATTTGTCTTGTTGTTGGTAAATTGATAACAATCTGATTTTATGTTGAAATTGAGAACTTGTGGCTATGGCCAGGCGAATATAAAATGAAATGTGGGCACGAAGTGCCGTGAGTAAATAATGAGGTTATTTGGCACGTGAATTGTCCGTGCAGTTGAGATGTGAATTGTGGGCACGAGGTGTTGTGATGAAATGATAATGATATTTGGCACGTGAGTTGTCCGTGCAGTTGTGATATGAAATGAGGGCACGAGGTGCCGGGGAAATATGATGATTTAATTAAGGGCACGAGGTGCCGTGGAAACATGAAAAATGGGCCGAGACCCGTATTTACGAAAAATATGAAAATGGGCTGAGACCCGTATTTTTATGATTTTGAAATGAGGTGTCACATGGTGACTTTTAATTGAAAGAATTATATTTCAAATATGGATTTTTATTCAAAAAGAATTATATAAAATACATTTATTTAAGGAAATTATATTTGAAGATATTTATTGAAAGAATTTTATATTCGAAAGATGTTTATTTGAGGAAATTATATTTGAAAAAGAGTTTTATTCGTAAGAATTATATGTGAAAGATATTTAATTGAAGAACTTGATTTAACCGGGTGTAAATGTATTTATCAATTGTTGAGCGATATTAATGGTGATTTTATTGTCTTACTTTGCACATCACTAGTTGTTTTATGTTGCCCTTATTGTTATTTGTTTCCTATTATTTTGTATATTATATTGCACAGGTTATTAGACTAGTGAGTGTCTTGACTGTACCTCGTCTCTACTCCAGTGAGGTTAGTCTTGACACTTACTGGGTACCGACCGTGGTGTACTTATACTACACTTCTGCACATTTTTGTGCAGAGCCAGGTATTGGAGACATCGGACTTGAGCAGATTTAAAGCGGGATCGTAAGGATTCAAGGTAGAGCTGCTTAGTCATCGCAGTCCCTTGGAGTCTTTTTATTTCATTGTGCTGTTAATTTGTAATCAAACAGTATTGTATATTCAGTCCTCGTGATCATTCCATGTATTCAGTTAGAGTTCGTGACTCAGTACTACCAGTCTTGGGAGGTTGTATATTGTAATTATTTCCACTGTTAGTTTCAAAAAAAATAGCTTCAAAAATGTAATTGAAATCGGCTTACCTAGTCTTAGAGACTAGGTGCCATCACGACGCTTGTGGTGAGATTTTGGGTCGTGACAAGTTGGTATCAGAGCTCTAGATTTTGGGTCGTGACACTAGGCTAGCTGGTTTCGCTTCTGCGGACGGGAATCCGCTTTTGCGGTCCCGCTTCTGCGGCGAGCGCATCGCACCTGCGACCCAATTCCGCATTTGCGATCGTCTTCTTCGCACCTGCGGAGGCGCATGTGCGGTCCCTTCGCCACTTCTGCGATCCCTGGGCAGCCTATGTTGCGCCGCTTCTGCGGTCCATGGCTCGCTTCTGCGAGCTCGAACCTGCGGCTAGCCCTCCGCAGGTGCGATTACACTAGAAACTTGGTGTTTCAGCTGCTCTTCCAATTCCAAATGAGTTCTGCGCCTCGTCCGATCAACACCCTAGGGCCCCGGCGCCCTGCACAAATATACCAACAAGTTTGAAATCATAAAACTAACTTGCTCGAACCCTCGGAACGCATAAAACAACATCAAAACTAAGAATCACACCCAAACCAAATTGAATCAACTTATGAACTTCTAGTTCTTCCAACTTACTCCGAGCGCGCCGAAACATACTTAAACTACTCGGAATGACACCAAATTTTACGTGCAAGTCTTAAATCACCATACGAAACTATTCCCTGCACGAAATTAAAAACGGACCTCGATAACACCAAAACCTACTCCAAACCAAATTTAAAGAATTTAAAACCTTCAAATAGACGCCTTTCACTATTAAGCGCTGAAACGCTCCCGGGTCGTCCAAAACCCGATTCGAACATACGCCCAAGTCAAAAATTATCATACGAACCTATTGGAACAGTCAAATCCCGATTTCGAGGTCGTTTACTTAAAACGTTGACCGAAGTCAAACTGAAATCAATTCAAATATTAATCATAGAAAAGTATTTTCTTAATTGTTTGAACACATTATATCTAAATGTTGTAGTAATATTTACGTATAAAATATTCGTTTGCACAATTTATCAATATTAATATGACTTTATTATTCTTGTTATTAAAATATCTTTTATTGATTATTTAATTTTTATCTTACATTATAAATAATTTGTATACTTTATGTAAGATCATATTTTGTTGCTTGAATTTATTTAATTTTTAAACTCAATAAATCTTTAATATCTTAAGTAAATTTTAGTTTTATTTTATATTTTAACTTACCCCAAAGTATAAATAGTCACAGGTTATCTCAATTTACGTCTTTATATATTTTTTATTTTTTTCTATTATAGTTTTTAATTAATTTTTCACCTCCATATTTCTAGCTAATATAGAAAAAAATCTATGAGTGGATCAGTATATAGATATAAATATAGATATAGATATAGATATAGATACAAATATACATATAAATATAAATATAGATATATAGATTAGATTTGTTTAAGATCTATTTAGATTATGTATAAAATTCATTAAACTACTTCCATTCATTATATTTCTAATTATTAATGTTGTCCTAAAATTGCCAAATGGCTTCATTTTAGCTTGCCACATGGCTTCATTTTAGCTTGCCACATGGCTTCATTTTAGCTTGCCACATGGTTTAACCACAATGCATACTACCCTCCTTTTAATATAATATTAGTATTAGTACCCGCACGATGCGCGAACACAAATCATGTCAAATGGTGATGTAGGTTGTTTGAATCATGTGAGAATAACCTAAAAATATAAACCTCTCACATAAAAATTATATAACATTAATAGATATTAACTATAAAGCAGGATATGAAATTATTGTTCAAATCTCGTAATGGACAACCTATTTTTTAAAACATATTTGTAGTAACCTAACCCCTTGATTTTAGTACTTGCATTTCATTTCGTTGTCAATATTAAAGAATACTAAACATATCATGTTGTGATATATCTTGTTTGAGCACATTAGATCATATTATTTTAACAAAATTCTTACTATCACTTTATTTTTATCTGAAAGTCAAATATGTCTTACTTATCAGATCATTTTTACACAATTTATTTTTCTTTTTGTTCTTTTCTTATAGTTATTTTATTATTTTTTATTTAATATTATTATTCTATCATATAATTTTTATTAGCTTAATAATTAAATTAATTACTTGCTTATTATCCTTTTAATAGTCTTTAATAAATATAAATGTTTTATTCTTGAAATTTGGTATATGTTTATGCTTGTATCCTCTTATTCGTAATTTTTTAATCATTTAAATCTATCAGTAATATTTTAAAATATAATTTAATTATTTAATTTAATTATTTTTAAGTTAATTTAAAGTAAAAGTTTTTTTATACATCTCTTCCTTACTATAAATTTTAATTAGTTTTTATATTAATGTTTTGCCTATAACCAAAATAATATCATATTTTATTTTAAATTGTAACTTTGAATTAGTCTAAAATAATAATACATAAGTTATTTGATTATTATGTTCCAAATGTATTGAGTTCTCTTATAATTATTTTTGTATTAGATGCAATTAAATGTTTTTCCTTTTTTAGCTTTAAGATACAAATTTAATTTTTAAATTTCATTAGTAAAATTACTTCTATTAAAAAAAATTGTGTTTTAAAATTTTATTTTAATCAAAGAAAAATATTTTCTTAATTATTTGAACACATTATATCTAAATGTTGTAGTAATCTTTTCACTGTCATTTTATTTATTTACGTAAAGTTTCTTTCTTTTATAGTTTTAAGATACAAATTTAATTTTTAATTTTTATTAGTAAAATTACCTATATTAGAAATTTATTTTGTACTTTTAAAATTTTATTTTTTATTATTTTTTTATTTTTCATAAATAAGACTTCAATTTCGTGGTATTATCCATAGTTTGAGCATTCTCATCATAGTTTTAAGAACTTTCTTGTCACGATCCAAAATCACCAAAGGTCGTGATGGCGTCTAACACCGCCGTCAGGCAAGCCAACCGTAATTTATTCAACTAAATTTCACATTTTAGTATTTTGAAATCAAATATTTTCCTCAATTAAATAGTAGAAATAGAATTACAGGGAAAACGATAATGACTACATGAACTACAATAACGAACAACCAGTAAAAATCTCCAAAACCCGGTGTCACAACTGCATGAGCATTTTCTAAGGAATACAATAATAATATTACAACGTCTGTCCCGAGTATAAAAAGACAGAATAAAATAAATAGTACAATGGAGACTCAGTGGATTGTGATGCGTAGCCTGAAATACAGCTCACATAAAGTCTCCTCAACAGGTGCGCCTACGCGCCAGGAAGATCACCAAATGAACATGTCAGTTATGCACATTTAGTGCAGAAGTGCAGCATGAGTACGTAAATCAACGCGTACCCAGTAAGTATCTAGCCTAACTCCAGAGAAGTAGTGACAAGGGGTCGACATCGACACTTACTAAAGGTCCAATAAAGCAATATAAAAAAACTTAAGCAGATATACAGCGTACGGAAATAATAAGATAAATCTGTAAGGTTCATAATCTTCCAATTATTTCTTTTAAAGTATAAATTTCTCGATCTTGTATCCTGCCTTAACAGCTCAGAAATTATCAAGTGCCAATATCAAATAAATAAGGAACACTGTATAATATGTCGGGCATCAGTAGAAAGATTTAACTCGTGAACATTCGGACTACTAGCGATATAACGCACGATTCTACCGAGGTCGTTCTGACCGATCCAGAATAACGTATACACTGCCGAGGGACAAGCAGTGCAATCCATAGATGCATCTATATACTGCCGAGGTGTTCGTCCCGCTCCACAAGAAAAGGGAAGGAAGTTACCGAATTCCGAGACATGTGTTTACAATGCATCACATGAGCACAAAAATAAATTAAATCTTACTATTTCTCAATTTACTCGCCCACAATTCAAAGTGTTAAGGCTTAGCCTGGTGTACATATAATTATTTCTAGATTCATTTTGATTATAACTTTGATTAATTAAGCCAACAAAATGGATTCAAATAATTCAATTAGTACATGATATGGTCCTAAATGCCCCCGGATATAAACATGCTTTAGCTACGTACGGACTCTCATCACTTCGTTCGTACGTAGTACCCACAACTAGTTGCACATAACAATAATTATCACCTAGGGGGTAGTTTCCCTCTCACAGAGTTAGACAGGAGACTTACCTCACTTCGAAGTTCCATAACCGGCTCGAAAGCCTCTCTAACACCTCTAACTGATGCCCGTCGATCCAAAACTAATTCAAACAAATGTGAAAACCAATCAAAATATACTCTAATACCCATAATTGATCATTTTATATTAATTCCCAACTCCGCTCGAAAAGTCTATAAAATTAATCTTCGGGCCCACGTACCCGGATTCCGAAAATATTTGAAGATAAACTTTACCCATAATACCACGAACTCAAATATATAACTTATCCCAAATTCCATGTCCAATTTCGTGGTTAAAATCTAAAAATACCAATTCTAGGTTTTTTACCAAAATCCCATAATTTCTACTAATTTCCATGCTCTAATCCACATACAAACCATGTATTTAACTTGTAATACATGGGAATCACTTACCTTATGTTGCTTGATGAAAATCTCCCCTTGAAGCTCTCCAAAACCGCCCTAACCAAGTGAAAAGTGGAAGAAAAATGGGCCAAATCCCGTTTTTTATAAAACACCTCTGCCCAGACGACATTCCGCTTCTGCGGCCTTTTAGTCGCTTCTGCGGCTCCGCACCTGCGGACATTCTCATCGCAGGTGCGGCTTTCCATTAAGCCCAGCCAAGTCTGCTTCTACAGACAGAAACCTGCTCCTGCGATCACGCTTATGTGGCGCCCTAACCGCTTCTGCGGTCTCGCTTTTGCGGAGCCTTGACCGCTCCTGCGGTCCAGCACCAAAGGCCTAGCCCCGCTTCTGCGCATGCGCATCTGCGCCCCCAACTCCGCATCTGCGGTCCTTCGCCCAGCTGGACTAGGGCCGCTTCTGTGACCCCCTTGGCCGCTTCTACGGCCAAAACCTCGCATGTGCGGTTACACCAGATGTGCTGCCACTAGCAAATTTCATAATGCCAAATTCAATCCGCTAACCATCCGGAATCCACCCGAGGCCCTCGGGACCTTAACTAAATATACCAACATGTCCCAAAATATAATACGAACATAGTCGAAACCTTAAATTATGTCAAACAACATCAAAATCATGAATCGCACCTCGAATCAAACTTATAAATTTCCAACTTTCCAAATTCTATATCTTGTGCCGAAACGTATCAAATCAAGTCTGATTGACCTCAAATTTTGCACACAAGTCATAAATGACATGGAGAAGCTATTCCAAGGCTCGGAATCCTAAATAGACATCGATAACATTAAAATCCACTTCAAGTCAAACTTAAGAATTTCTTAAACTTTTAAAAATACCAACTTTTCATAATAAGCGCTAAAATGCTCCCGGGTGATCTGATACTCAACCCGAACATACGCCCAAGTCCGAAATCATCATATGAACCTATTGGAACCTTCAAATCACTATTCTGAGGTCGTTTACTCAAAAGCCATACCTTAGTCAATTCTTCCAACTTAAAGCTTCCGAAATTAGAATTCTCTTTCCAAATCAACTCCGAACTTCCCGAAATTCAATTTCGACCACACGTACAAGTCATAATACCTGAAGTGAAACTACTTAAGGCCTCAAACCATTGAACGATGCGCTAGAGCTCAAAACGACCGATCAGGTCGTTACATTCTCCTCCACTTAAACATACGTTCATCCTCGAACGTATTAAGGACTGCTCTGGAGTTATCCAAAAATCATTATTTACCACCTCCTGCACCTACCCGTGCCACTACAACCCAACTGAGCATATTAGCTCGAGCCAGACTGAAGGTCCTCCCTTTTATTTAGTCAATAAGCCTTAGAACCGAATTCCAACCTCCGAATTTCTTCACAAGACCTGATTCTAACACACTAACATTGTGCCAATCACCACACACACTGTACGAAAACATGATCATGCATCTATGCTGAAATGTCATGACCCAAAATCTAACTAGTCGTGATGGCACCTAACCTAACCCGCTAGGTAAGCCAGTTATCAACTATTCAATTCCAATGAAATTTAACAATACAATTAAGTAAAAGAAAATACCTAAATCTTATACATTCCCCAAGGACTGGTAGTACAAATCATGAGCTTCTAAGATTAGAATTTACAAAGCTAGTATAAAATAAATACATCATCTATTTGAAATGTACATAAACAGATCTTTATAAATCTAAGGCTACCATGAATAAGAGGAAGCTACAACCGAAATGCAGGTACATCTTCAAATCAAGCTCTCGTCGGTCTCGGCAACATCAATATCCAACATCTGCACGCAAGGTGCAGAAGTGTAATATGAGTACAACCGACCCCATGTACTCAATAAGTAACAAACCTAACCTTAGGTTGAAAGTAGTGACGAGCTGGAACAAAGGTCGGGTCCAACACCAATAGCCAAAAACAGTTTATAACAACGTAAATCAAGTAATAAAAGAAGTAACTCAGAGATAGAATGCTCAGCTTAATCATGATTTCTGAAAATAGTTCTGTCTTTCAAGTATATCAGTGAAAACCCAAGTCGTTTACCGAAGTTGTCAAAAATGTGAGTAAGTTTGAAAACGGTAATTTTTTCCAAAAATATTTTCAACAATAGATAAGATGTTCCATTTTTCTTTCCAGTTAGCAAGTGTAAAATACATCTCTATGCCCATATGTCAACATGTGTGAGAAGTCATGAATGACGTGATATCGTACAGCATGAGAAAAACACATCTCTATGCTTGTATGTCATGTGTGCATGTCAATGCAATGTATCTCCGAGATGACTCATGTAATCACACTCTCAGAGTACTACGTCTCACTGCCTCACACTTCCCACTCATCATGCTCAATCACTAAGTACTGTATATGGCCAATCCGGCCCAAGGAAGATCTATCCCGGAATATATACATCAACTGACCATCAGTCACTCAATACCGAGTAGGGCCAATCCAACCCGTGGGGAATATCCATCCCCAGGTATAAATGATTCGGACAAAATCTATATCCAGGGAAGATCTATCCCAAAATATAAATCAATCGTGCTCACTGGGGGTGTGTTCATACTTCGGAGGGGCTCCTTCAACTCAAGCGCTAAAATCCGCAAAGACAACTCACGTGCTATAGTATCAATATCCCAAAATTAGGACCTCGACCTTACTCAGTCATCAACCTCTCCACTGTATCAGGCTCACAATGACATGAACTAGCCCAAAATGATGATATGATGTATCAATAAATAATAACAGAGACTGAGATATGATATGCAATGAATGAATATGACTGAGTATGACATTGCAACATAAGCAAATAACTCAACAACAGTAATGACCTCACTGGGTCCCAACAGAATAAACATGTAGCCTAGACATGGTTTCTAACATGAATCACAGCTCGATAACTCTAGTACGTAGAGATTTTAAGATCACAGATAAGTTCAGGTAACTACATAGTACCACAAAAAAAAAAACAGAGTCACAATTCACACGGTGCACGCCCACACGGCCGTCACCTAGCATGTGCGTCACCTCAACACCAAACACATAACACGTAAAGTGAGGGTTCATACCCTCAAATCTAAGATTAGAAGAGTTAGTTACCTCGAGCAAGCTGAATCCAATGTCAATCAAGCTAAACAATTCTTCAGAAATTTCATTATGCGCGTATCGACTTCTAAACAGCTCGAATCTAGTCACAATTAATTTGATTCAGTCCACATAGCTTATAGGAATTACCCCGGCAAGTCATACAAGAAGTGTAAAGCATAAATTGAGCAATAAACGGGCGAACGAGGTTGTAATACTCAAAACGACCGGCATGGTCGTTACATTCTCCCCACTTAAACATACGTTCATCCTCGAATGTGCCAAGAGTTATTTCCAAGCCATCAAATCACTATTCCATCTTACCACGCGCGTACCCGGGGGTGATCCCATGCCACCCTATTCCATATAGGCCTGACAATACAACATAATTGAAGATCATTACTTTAACCTTAGCACATAAACCTTGGAATTCAATTTTCAACATTCAGAATTTCTTTTCAAGACATGAATCTTACATCTACATATTGTATGAGTATGAACAAGTGGAATCAAGCCATAACTATAACCCCAGATATAATCACATAACATACTACACAACTCACATGCTCGCAGGACCATTCCCGATCACAGTAACTACTCCAAACTAATCAGGTACTAGTATTAAACTCTATATCAAGCCAAACCTCATTCCAAAAACTTCGTACACTGTTAATAATAAAAGAAACACGCGGAATCTCATAACCCCTTATTAGATCAACAAGTCATGGAGCTCTCTCGCCCCAACCAGAACCATAATCACTTTTTAAGCCAACTTTCAATGTCATCCTCCCAAATAAACCGTAATCAAATCTGATAGTACCCATTCTAGGTCCAATGACCATATATTATTAAACACAACTATCCCACAGACATGCCACACCAATATAACTCAAGCCACAACTGTGCAATCCGAGTATCCAAAAATGGAAAATGTCTCAAAGAAGAGAACTGTATTGCAAGTTCAATAAGCACCACCACAACTGCAATTCTATAAGCTCATCATATATAGCAGAACCAAGACACATGAATCTAACAACGGTAACCATCTCTTATAGAGCGCACATTAACATCAACCGCATGGACAATTGCCTCGGTGCCCGTACATGGGCTCAAACCTCACATATATGCACACTCATAGCGCGTAGCTATCATAAATAATTAGCGCAATGTAATGACTTGGCCGGTTATTTTGAGAGTTATAGCCCTGATCCCTTGTTTACTGCTTTCCCCGACCCGGCCGGGAGACTTTGGTTGTGTTTTTAGAGTGTTTTGGGACACTTAGTCCCAAAATAGAAGCTTAAGTCTTAGGATTTTTTACTGTAGTTGGAACTGTGTGAGAACGACTCCGAAATAGAGTTTTTTCGGTTCTGTTAGCTCCATTGGGTGATTCTGGACTTAGGAGCATGTCCGGACTATGAATTGGAGGTCCGTAGCTGATTTAGGCTTGAATTGGCGAAAGTCAAATTTTTAGAGATTTTGACCGATAGTGGACTTTTTGATATCGGGGTCGGATTCCGATTCTGGAATTTGTATAGGTCTGTATGGCTGAATATGACTTGTATGCAAAATTTGAGGTCAATCGGACATGGTTTGATAGGTTTCGGCATCGGTCTTAGACGTTTGAAGTCTCAAGTTCATTTAAGTTTGATTTGGAATGTGATTTGTGTTTTTGTTGTTGTTCGATGTGATTTGAGGGATCGTCTAAGTTCGTATGATATTTTAGGACTTGTTGGTATGTTTGGTTGAGGTCCCGGGGGCCTCGGGTTGATTTCGGGTGGTTAACGGATCATTTGGAAATGTGTTAGATTGGTTGAAGTTGTTGCACCTGGTGTAATTGCACATGCGCAGTTTGGGCCGCAGGTGCGGCACCGCAGAAGCGATTATGGGCCTGCCCAGCCGGGACCGCAGAAGCGGTCAAAGTCTCGCAGAAGCGGACACGCAGGAGCGGTGAAAGGAACGGAGAAGCGGGCGCGCAGGTGCGGCCACCTCATCGCAGAAGCGGACCCAGCCCTCTTAAATCATTTCCGCACCTACGATGGAATTTCCGCAGGTGTGGCGTCGCAGGTGTGACTAGAGGTCCGCAGGTGCGAGATCGCTGGGCAGAAAAGGGGAAATTTCGAGGGTTTGATCTCATTTTCATTTTGGGTCTTTGAGAGCTCGGATTGATGCGATAATTCAAGGATTTTTCAGAGAGAACTTTGGGGTAATGATTCTTTACTCGTTTATGGTTATATTCCACTAATCTATAGTTGATTTCATCATTTAATTAAGTAATTTGGTTGATCAATTTGGGGAAAATGGGAGATGTTCTTCAACTAAGTTTTTGTTTTTTTATTGGGATTTTGATATCGGATTTGGATAATTTTGGTACGAATGAACTCGTGAGTGAATGGGTGTTCATATTTTGTGACTTTTACCCGATTCCGAGACGTGGGCCCAGGGAGACTTTTGGGACAATTTTCTAATTTCTTGCTTTAGCCTTGATTTCATTAATTATATTAGTTTCTTATAGTTGTATTTATGGTATGTAATTGATTTTGGCTATATTTGGGCCATTCAGAATCGGATATTCATGGAAAGGGCATTGTTACCGATTGATTGAGCTTGGTTCGAGGTAAGTGGCTTGCCTAACCTTGTGTGGGGGAAAATCCCCTTAGGATTTGGTACTGTTGTGATATGTGAGCGTCGTGTACGTGAGATGACGAGTACGTACACAGGCTATTTGTTGTAAAACCCGATTTTCTTTTACTGAGTAGCAACCTGTTTTTCCTTTAATTTGAGTTATACCGTTTAAATGAGTATTAGTCTATTTTCATTCTTAATTGTGCTATTTCAATAAGTGTAGTTATCCTATTTAGTCTAATATCGCATGTCTACATTCTTTAACTGCTTATTTGAACTCTGTGAAGCATGCCTAGTTGATTTCCTGCTTTTCCTTGTTCTTTATCAGTATAACTGTAGAAATCTTACTGTTAACTGTTGTATTTATCGGTTTGAACTGTGTGTTTACTTTTGAGACTACGAGGTGGTTCCTCGGCAGTTCTCCCTGTACATTTACTTTTGAGACTACGAGGTAGTTCCTCGGGAGTTCTCCCTGTACATTTACTTTTGAGACTGCGAGGCGGTTTCTCAGGAGTTCTCCCTGCACATTTACTTTTAAGACTACGAGGCGGTACCTCGGGAGTTCTCCCTGTGTATTTACTTTTGAGACTATGAGGCGGTACCTCGAGAGTTCTCCCTGTATATTTATTTTGGGACTACGAGACGGTATCTCGGGAGATCCCCTCCTGTTTACCCCTGTGTGTTGTACTGTTGCCTTGCTATGTTTCCTTTTGTTAAATTCTAGTCTCTCTTTATACTGTATATTCTCCTGCCTTATTTATTATTTACCAGTGGGCCTGACCTGACCTCCTTACTACTCGACCGAGGTTAGGCTTAGCACTTACTAGGTACCATTGTGTTGTACTCATGCTACTCTTATGCACATGTTTTCGTGTGCAGATCCAGGTTCATCATACCAGCCTCGCTATTAGTTGTGCATTTGCTGCTGTTCCGGAGACTTCAAAGTACATCTGCTCGCGTCCGCAGACCTAGGAGTCCCCCTCTATTCTCCCCTATGTCAAACACTTCATGTATTCCTTTTATTTGACTCTGGTGTATAGAGGTGCTATTTTCCTTCTGTAGCTTGTGACTTACGATGTTCTGGGTTTTGGGAAGACTGTGTATTTATAGAGTATTGGTTATTGTACATGCCAAGCAGCATTGTTACTAGTTATTCAGTTATCCAATGCTGTTAGTTGCCAATTTTTACTTTCGTTTTGCTATTTTCTGCAATTTGTTAGGCTTACCTAGTCGTAGAGACTAGGTGCCGTCACGACGTTATACGGAGGGAGTTTGGGTCGTGACACGCAACTAGTGCCTCAAATGAGTTTAAATAAAATACCCACCTCAAACAAGTCGCAACCCAGAAACAATATACTTCTGAGAACTCCCAGTCTCCAAATTCACATGACACATGAATCCTTCCTCTTGCTTCCTTCCAGGAGGAAATCATAATACACAACACGTTCCCCACATCGGTAGAAAAATATCCGGTTCAAACCATGGTAGAAACCATCAAGAACACTTTGAAATCCGTTTGCACATAACCAAGCTATCAGAACTGAATTCCTCTAACTCGATCAAGCCACGCAGGTCACCAAACCCAATAATATTGCCACCAAAACATCTGTAGAGCCTCACCACATCATAATCACCCAAAAGAACTGAGCATATCATTACCATACTGGTCTAGCCTACTATCCAGTTGTCCTATTTTCTCCGAGTTTCTTCTGAATTACCCTCAAGTTGACACTTCTCCTTGTCAGAACACTACGATCCTTACCCAAAGCCCACTACAAGACATCTTAACATAAAATCGCATCGCCTTAAGGCCCATAAGTTACTGTATTCTTCTTAAGCACCCCCATAAGTACCACAACCGAAACGCCCACTCTGAAAATACCTTATGTGAATTTAAAATTGTTCTTTTACCTTTCTTATACTGGGATGTAGAATCCATAGTCATACAAAATTACTGCAAGTCCGGCACCATTAAATGCAAATCTCGGATTCTATCCATACACAAATCCGGAAAAATTTTCGATTGCTATATATAAATCTCGAACCCATTAGAACCTTCTCGGGAGTCACCTACTTTAATCAAATCTAAATTGCACTGCCCAAACGGGCTGAAAGACATGCGCCCCATTAGCACAGCAACACTCAAATAGGTAACTCTGCCTTAACACCACCGATCAAATTCATACTTTGTGCGCACTATATCATTCACAAATAACAGCTCACTCATACCATGATTTTCATATACTCATAAAGCGAAATATAACCCGTATTTAGGAATTTCATTACTCGAGTCATCCTCGATCTCAACCTCTACAAGTCACTAATCCACAAGTATGCCTCAGACCAAAACTAAAATTTAACATATAACCATGAATTGAATTGCCAATAGCAGGCTCCCCTACTTGGCTCAAATCCATAGATTAAAACACTCAATAACTCACAATACCCATACTCCATTACTGCCATAATACCACAGTCAGTTCATACTCATCACAAAGCCATTCCACAACTCATCGAGCCACAAATTCCACTCGTAGGGACATTACCGGACTTATAAGTCCAAAAGCACGTGCTCACACAACCTAAATCCACGTGCTCAAGTCACAGCCATAACCCGGCCTCAAGTTCTCCAGACTGACCCATCATCAGCACACAGAAATCACATCTCGCACTTCATCCATGGAATCACAAGTCGTTGAAGCACATATGATACCGAGCACTCATGCGCGCATACAAATACGTGGAAGGAATTCAAAGAGATGTTTTAAGCTGAATCAATTTTGCACGATAAGGAAAGAAAGATGGGAATTTATCCTAAATGCCCTGTAGCCTCTCAAAGATAAGTATGGACGTCATCATACTGATCCGCAAGACTCTACTAGACACTTGCTCATTACTTGTAGAACCTATGAACCTAGAGCTCTGATACCATCTTGTCACGGCCCAAAATCCAACTAGTCGTGATGGCGCCTAACCCAACCCGCTTGGTAAGCTAGTTATCAACTATCCAATTCCAATGAAATTTAACAAGACAATTAAGTAAAAGAAAATACCTAAATCTTATACATTCCCCAAGGACTGGTAGTACAAATCATGAGCTTCTAAGATTAGAATTTACAAAGCTAGTATGAAATAAATACATCATCTATTTGAAATGTACATAAACAGATCCTTATAAATCTAAGGCTACCATGAATAAGAGGCAGCTACAACCGAAACGCAGGTACATCTTCAAATCCAGCTTCTGTCGGTCTCAGCAAAATCAGCATCCAACATCTGCGCGCAAGGTGCAGAAGTGTAGTATGAGTAAAACTGACCCCATGTACTCAATAAGTAACAAACCTAACCTTAGGTTGAAGGTAGTGACGAGCTGGAACAAAGGTCGAGTCCAACACTGATAGCCGACAACAGTTCAAAACAATGTAAATCAAGTAATAAAAGAAGTAACTCAGATATAGAATGCTTAGCTTAATCATGATTTCTAAAAATAGTTCTGTCTTTCAAGTATATCAGTGAAAACCCAAGTCGTTTACCTAAGGTTTCAAAAATGTAAGTAAGTTTGAAAACAGTAATTTTTCCCAAAAATCCTTTCAACAATAGATAAGATATTCCATTTTTCTTTCTAGATAGCAAGTGTAAAATATATCTCTATGCCCATATGTCAACATGTGTGAGAAGTCATGAATGACGTGATATCGTACACCATGAGGAAAATACATCTTTATGCATGTATGTCATGTGTGCATATCAATGCAATGTATCTTAGAGATGACTCATGTACTCGCACTCTCACAATACTCCATCTCACAGCCTCACACTTTCCACTAATCATGCTCAATCACTCGGTACTGTATATGGCCAATCCGACCCAGGGAAGATCCATCCCGGAATATATACATCAACTGACCATCAATCACTCAGTACCGAGTAGGGCCAATCCAGCCCGTGGGGAAGATCCATCCCCAGGTATAAATACTTCAGACAAGATCAACCGGGCTCACTGGGGTGTATGCAGACTTCGGAGGGGCTCCTTCAGCCCAAGCGCTAAAATCCGCATGGACAACTCACGTCCTATAGTATCAATATCCCAAAATCAGGCCCTCGACCTCACTCAGTCATCAACCTCTCCAGTCTCTTAGGCTCACAATAACATGAACTAGCCCAAAATGATGATATGATGTATCAATAAATAACAACAGAGACTGAGATATGATATGCAATGAATGAATATGATTGAGTATGACATTACAATGTAAGCAAATAACTCAACAACAGTAATGACCTCACTGGGTCCCAACAGAATAAGTATGTAGCCTAGACATGGTTTCTAACATGAATCGCAGCTCGATAACTCTAGTACGTAGAGATTTCAAGATCACAGATAAGTTCAGGTAACTACACAATACCACAAAAATAATGGAGTCACATTGCACGCCCACACGCCCGTCACCTAGCATGTGCGTCACCTCAACACCAAACACATAACACGTATAGTCAGGGTTCATACCCTCATCTCCAAGATTAGAAGAGTTACTTATCTCGAACAAGCTGAATCCAATATCGAGCAAGCTAAACAATGCTCCAGAAATTCCATTTTGCGTGTATCGACTTCTGAACAACTCGAATCTAGTCACAATTAATTTGATTCAGTCCACACAACTTATAGGAATTAATTCCATATCAAAATACTAAATTTTCCCACAAAATCCAAAACTACACTCAAAAATCGCTAGTGGGGGCCCACTCTCGGAACCCCATAAAGAAATTACAAAATATGAACTCCCATTCAACCACGAGTTCAACCATTCCAAATTTACCAAATTCCGACAACAACTCGACCTTAAAATCCCCAAATCTTATTTTCACATCCCTAGGCCCAAATCCTTTAATATCACCTCAAAAACACATAATCTAGTCGAAATACTCAATGATAATCCAATGTTATTGACTAACAATGATCACAAGTGACTTACCTCAAGTTTTCTCGTGCATTCTCTCTGAAAAATTGCCTCAACCCGTGTTGGAAATGTCCAAAAATGCCAAAATCCCGCAACCCCTCTGATTTTATTATGTCTAGGGGTTTTCACATCTGCAGCTCTCTAAGCCGCTTCTGCGGTTCCCACTTTTGCATCGAAACTGCCACTTTTGCTGCTTATTTTGCTTCTGCGGACAAGAGGTCCGCTTATGCGGCCTCGCATTTGCGGAATCCAAGCCGCTTTTGAGATGAGGCCCATCCCCTCTCACTTCCGCTTCTGCGATCAGCTCGTCGCAGGTGCGAGTCCACTTTTGCGGTCCTGCATGCTCACCTGCGACCCCCTGCCCTGCCAAGACAATTTCGCTTCTGCACAACCAAGCTCGCTTCTGCGAGCCCGCACCTGCGGTCCCTCATGCGCAGGTGAGAAGACACCAGCAACAAAGCAATTCCATCATTTCCTCAAGTCCGAATTTGATCCGTTAATTATCCGAAACTCACCTGAGGCCCTCGCGACCTCAACCAAATATACCAACAAGTCCTAAAACACTATACGAACTTAGTAGAGGCCTCAAATCACATCAAACAACGTTAACCCACGAATCATACCCCAACTCAAGCTTAGTGATAATAAAAATTTTCAACTTCTATATTCGATGTCGAAACCTATCAAATCAAGTCCGATTGACCTCAAATTTTGCACATAAGTCATAAACAACATAACGGGCCTATTCAAATTTCCATAATCAGATTCCGACCCCGATATCAAAAAGTCAACTCCCCGGTCAAACTTCCAAGCTTATATTTATATTTTAGCCATTCCAAGCTTAATTAAACTACGGACTTTCAAATAATTTTTCGGACATGCTCCAAAGTCCAAAATCACCATACGGAGCTATTGGAATCATCAAAACTCTATTCTGGGGTCGTTTACACATAAGTCAACATCCGGTCAATTTTTTCAACTTAAGTTTTCATCTTGGAGACTAAGTGTCTCAATTCATTTCAAAACCCCACTGGACCCGAACCAATTACCCCAGCAAGTCATACAACAACTGTAAAGCATAAATTGAGCAATAAATGGGGGAACGGGGCTGTAATCGGGTCGGTACATGAAATCACACCATGCACCACATAAGTCGGTTGCCCATAATAACATCCTCCGACCACAATAGCTGAAATTTCATGAATATGATGCCCGTAATACATCTCATGACACATATAAGTCCTGTTACAACTCTCGCAATACTGCCACGACGAAAGAGACATGTAGAAACTCATAACCACCTGCCGAAATCAGTAATTCATGGAGTCTCCCCTCCTGACAAGAACCATCACCTCATTCTGAACTGAATAATCAGATATATATATATATATATATATATATATATATATATATATATATATATATATATATATATATATATATATATATATATATATATCTGATTGCACAAATTTCAGGTCCAATAATCGCGTCTCACCCAGTACAAGCTGCTCAGACAATAAGCCATCTTAGACACTGCCAAAAATCTTAATGATGCTCACAATGCGCCAACAAGCTATAACTCGAATATGATACATAAGGAAGAATGAACTCTGGATAAAGGTCTGCCCAGCCCGCGTAATGAATAAAACGACCGAAAAGATGTTACGAGCCTTTCTCGGAGAATGAGAAACAAAATGCACACAAAAATGAATGTAAGGAGCTATGCTCAACATCTCGTTGTTGCGGCATGCAACCCGATCCGACATGACACTGTTGCGGCATGCAACCCGATCCACATAATATATACTCGTGGCGGCGTGCCACCCGATCCAGACAATATACCCATGGCAGCGTGCCACCCGATCCGCATATAACATCAAGAAGGAAAGCACACACATCAAGCTGTAATGCTCATACTTACGAAATTCCCGAATATCGACCACAAACACGCCAAGTGCATAAAACAAATCCTGGAGAGACGGACAGCACCATAAGCTAAGAAACCCAAGCACTACTAAGGTGCGATAAATGACCTGCATCACGAGAGCCATCCTGCTCACATAACACCACAAGCTACACGAGACCTTACACCAATTCTAATCATACCCTACCGGGACAATAACCTTCCAAAGATCCACAATAACCTTTTTCCATGACATGTAATGTCACGACCCAAAATCCATTAAAGGTCATGATGACGTCGAACGTCATTTTCGGGCAACCAAAAATAAATACTTAATTGGGTTCTCATTTTAATATTTTTGAAATCATACTTTCCTTCAATTAAATAGTAAAAGGCGGAATTTACAGAATAAATAATGATATTTTTAACAATTTCAATACAGGACAACCCAAATCACCCCAAAATCCAGTGTCACAAGTGCATGAGCCTCAACTAGGAATGTAAATAAAATACAACATCTGTCTGGAATACAAATTCGGACAGGAGAAATATAAATACTCTGAAGGAGACTCTGCTGGCTTCGGACTCGTAACGTGGAATGCAGCTCACCTAAGTCCCCGCAATAACCGTGCCTCTGCGCCAACAAGGCCACTAGACATATATGCACCTGCACAAAAGAAATGTGCAGCAAGTGTAGTATGAATACGTAAATCAACACGTACCTAGTAAGTGTCCCGCCTAACCTCGAAAAAGTTGTGACGAGGGGTCGACTCCGACACGTACTAAGGGCCAACAATATGATAATATGAACTTCTAATTAAGCATGATATATATAACAATAAAACTCAGAACAAGAAATAACTGAACAATTTATCACCATATTTCAGAACCCAAATCACTTCCTTCATTTAAAACAGATAATCTTTCAAATAATGAATTTATAGTAATTATAAAAGGGACTTCCAGTTCTATTATCACGCACAAAATTCTACCGAAGACGTTCAGCCCGATCCAACACAAATGTAAATTATTCACTGCCGAGAGTTGAACGGCACGAACCATAGATGCATCTATTAACCTGCCGAGGCGAACGGCCCGCTCCCATGAGAGTAGTAAAAAGAATTTCCCCGCTCGCGAAATATACTTGCGACGTTGTCAAATATAAATTATCAATAAATCTTAACTCTTTCTTGATTCTTTTCAAAATAAAGACAATTCAACTTGAAGCTTTTAAATCTTTAAAATCCTCGACTTAGTTCCATTTGATACAATTAACAAATATAATCAAATAACGGTGTCCAAAAAGCATGGTGTAAACCTAAAACTACCCGGACATAAACATGAACGGTAGCTACGTACGGACTCTCGTCACTTCATGCGTACGTAGCCCCCAAAAATAACAACACATATTAATTAAGTTCACCTATGGGGTACATTCCCTCTTACAAGGTTAGAAAGGAGACTTACCTCGCTCCTAAGTTACATCAACGGCTCCCAAGCCCTTCCAATAGCTCAAATCGATGCCCAACGCTCCAAAACTAGTCAATAAATGTGCAAATCCATAAATATACACTCTAATACTTATTATAATCCAATTTATATCAATTCCTAACTCCACTTGAAAAGTCGATAAAAGCACCCTCGGGCCCACGTGCCCGGATTCCGAAATTTTTCGAAGATAAACCTTACCCATATCACCACAAGCTCAAATATATAATTTATTCTCAATTTCATGCCCAAATTCGTGATCAAAATCTAAGAATACCAATTTCTAGGTTTTTCTTCAAAATCCCAAATTTCTACTAATTTCCATGTTTAAATCCTTATATAAACCATGTATTTAACTCACAATATGTGGGAATCACTTACCTTGACATAGATGATGAAAATCCCCCTTCCAAGAGCTCCAAAAATCGCCCATCCAAAAGAAAAATGGAGAAAAAAGGCCAAATCCCGTCTTTTAAAAACCTCATTGCCCAGGCAATTTTCGCAACTGTGGTACCTTTGCCGCATCTGCGGACCTCCCATCACTTCTGCGATCCAGGGCTTCCGGCCCATTTCTACATATGCGGTCTCCATGCGCAGATGCGCATCCGCATCTGCGGATATGCTTCCGCACTTGCACCCCCAGGCTCTTCTCTCAATCTCACATCTGCGACGCACCTCCGCATCTGTGACCTCGCAGGTGCGGACAACTTTTCGCATCTGCGGTCGCTGCCCAGCTTCGCCCAAGCCTCACCTGCGACCTTTTTCTCACTTCTGCGGTCACATACCTGCGGTCAAACTTGCGCAGATGCGATTACACCAGAACGGGTGCACTTCAGTCATTCCTTAAGTCCAAAACTTGCTTCGTTAACCATTCGGGACCCACCCGAGGCCCCCGGAACCTTAACCAAATATACCAACATGTCCCAAAACACATTACGAACTTAGTCGAGGCCTGAAATCACGCCAAATAACATCGAAACTACGAATCATCCTCCAATTCAAACTTAATAAACTTTGAAATTCCAAACTTCTCCAATCGATGCTGAAACCTATCAAATCACGTCCGATTGACCTCAAATTTAGCACACAAGTCATAATTGACATTACAAACCTAATCTAACTTCCTGAATCGGAATCTGACCCCGATATCAAAAATTTCACTCCCGGTCAAACTTCTTAAAATTATCCAAATTTCCAACTTTCGCCCAAATGACCCCAAAATGAGAATCACAATCCGCAATCAAAGTTCGCACCAGGTAGCAAAGTCCACCCAAATAGCTCCCACGGCATTCCGCACTAGGTAGCAAAGTCCACACATCCATACCACCAACCGTACTAATTCTGCAAGGAGAATCACAATTCGCAATCAATACACACTGCCTCTTCTACAGAGCACCATTCTCAGGCGACAATAAGATAACGCCAGCTTACTCTAAATATCTGAATTCTTCCCTGCTCATCCGAGCTCGTGACCTTCTATCAACACTGAACTGCAACCTTGACCTTCAACTCCCAATTTCCATGCGCTCACTGCACCTATCATGCCGCTACGCGAGAATACAAGAATTCATCATAAGAAAAAATGGATGACAACTCAAATAATCAAATTGCTCCCAACACATGGGCTTACAACAAGAATTACCCCGAGGTACCACACATCATAATCCACAAGTCATGGACCACAATTTTCAAATCTTACACATATGGCACCTCGTGCCCACAATAACAATCACCTTCGCACGACAAAGCCCACGTGCTACCATGTACTTTGCAACCTTGATAAATATTAATTTTGATGACGAAAGATATATTTAAACACCATAAATTATAATAACAATCTTGAATAAAGTAAGGTGTCAAATAAAATAATGAGTTTATTTTAAAAATCAAGTAAAGTAAAATAATATACAATTTGTACGAAATAAAGTATAAAATGGGTTTAGTTTAGAAATCAATAAAATTGAGTTAAAGTATCATTTTTAAACAAAACAAAACATAAGTTAAATTAATGAATTATATATAGAATTTGTTAAGGAAAAACATGATAACAATTTTAAGTAACGTAAACATCTAACATGGTGATGAGTATAATTTGAGAACCCAATTATAGTGAAAGTGCGCTAACCATTTAGAATAATAAGGCACCGAGTGAGATAATGAGTTCTATCTTAAGAGGCACATAAAATAAAGCATGTTAATAATTCTTTTATTTAAACCATTATGTTACCAACAACTCAACAGAATATGATATAATGACTCTACGCAATCAAATTTCACATTGGCAATCAATTCACCAAGTTATAACGGAGGCACAGATTGGCATGTTAAAGAAACACAACAAATCACGTAGAATGTATGACTCACACAAGAAACCACAATCGTTCCAACACCAAAATAACAACGAATAACCAAACACAATCAAAATGTGGATGAATGATTGAAGGAAGAACAAAAACCATTCAAATCAACAAGTTGTTCAAACATGGAATGTACAATAAAAATCATAACCGAGGTAACGCCTCGTATTCACATTTCACAATTTCAATCACATTCTTTCCTTATATCACCGCGTAAGCCTTATATTTAGTTTTGAAAATTATTTTTTCAGAAATAGCTACACTCGTTGTAGCCCACCTTATCTCACCTCGTGGCTTCAAGTAGTTCCCCTACTAGAAACACGCGTACCAAGCCCACCTTATCTCACCGCATGCATATTAACCCATAGCATTATACCACCGCATGCGTATCAATATCACAACACAATCACAACTCACACCACAAGTGCCCATATGCCACAACTTGCCACAAAGTCAATAACACTAATATTTTCACAACAAATAGCCCATGGCTCAATCACAATGTGTACAAGAATTTAAACAATAACAAAATAAATGAGAATGCTCAACAAGAAAAGGTATCTCAACAATTAACAACTTCGCCTCAATGTGATGACGGCTATTATAACTTCAACACCAATAACTCAACAAGTTGATATTCTACGAAATAACAACATCAATTAAAAGTGATTCAACAATTAAGAGGTAACAAGACAATAAGGAAGGCAATAAATTCAACTAAAGCATATAAGAGCAAAATAACAGGTAAGAGGTAGAACAAGTACTAACAACGTCAAATAGAGCATGTAAGAGTAGATTAACAATGAGAGATATAACATGTTATGACAATTCAATTAAAGGCATGGAGAGAGTCTAGATAATTTAAACCGGTCAAGTACCACATATAGCTCGTGTACCCACTCGTCACCTTGCGTACACGATTTTCACATAATACAAATAGCACAATCAACCCAAATTCTAAGGGGTAGTTCCCCCCTCCCCCACAAAGTTAGGCAAGATACTTACCTCAACTAGGCCAACTCAACCCTCCAAAATAGCTTTTCCCCTAAAATTCGCCTTCACACAGCTCAAATCTAACCAAAAATGACTTAATAACATCAAACAATGCAAGAAAAACCAATTACAATAAATAAAGCTATGTTCTTTATATTTTTTCCAAAACGTCAACAAAAGTCAACGCTGGGACCGCCATGGATACTGAATCCAAGATTACCCAAGCAAATCCCTAACCAATACAAGCTCACGCGAATGAAAACCGACTCAATCGGAGTCCGATAGCTCAACTATTTCGCCAAAACATCGCTATTGGGTGTTCATAACCCAAGAGTCTAAACTACACTAGTTGGGTTCCATATCTCCCAAAATGCTCCTCCAAAACTCGCCAAATGCGAGTATGTTATTCTCCTAATATAGGAGAACAAGACCCCAAAAGTAATCGGGAAGTAAACACCTCTAACTCATTTTCAATTTTTAAAATTTAAGACATAACCCTAGGTCTTGATTCAAAGAATTAAATGGGTTTTTAATTAAAATCATGGATTAAAGCTTAAACCAAGGGAATGAATCAAAGGGAAATACTTAGGTTATGGTTTAGACCTTACCCCATAGAAGAAACTTGAAGAACATCCTTGAATTCTCCCAATCCCAAACTTTCAAAATGAGAAAAACTCCAACAACATTAATAGCCAAAAACGCCAAGTTGTTCTCCCTCGTTTCTTATGTCAAACGATTCTGAAACTCACTTTTGATGCCTCCAATGTATTTCTCGTGAAATGCTAGTCAAGTTAGGCTTTGAATAACTCAATTTGACCTTATAATTAAGGAGATATGTTGGTTTCAATATTTGGAAATGGTGTAGATATTTAAATACGAATACAATGGCAATTTCGTAATCAATCTTTAGCAGCCCAATTCTTAGTAAAATGACCATAAATTCATCATACAATGTCGAAACTTGATGATTTCAGTTGAGATGTTCCAAAATTACGATACGGATATAATGGTTTAGTCAAAACACGAATCAAAGGTTGTTTTCTCAATATGGTAACTTTTATGCTCAAATCAACGTCGAAACCGAAAACAATCACCATACAACCCAAACTTATCCAAAACTCATCGGAATTTAACCAAACTTTATGGACATATCCAAAATCATCATAAAAACTTATTGGAATAATTAAAACCCAATTCCGAGTCCGTTTACCCAAAAGTCAAACCTTGGTCAACTCTTCCAACTTAAAGCTTCTAAATCGAGAATCACTCTTCCAAATAAATCTCTAACCACTCGAAAACCGAAACAACCATACACACAAGTCATAATACATAATATGAAGCTACTCAAATGACCGAAAAGAACGCTAAAGTTCAACACCGAGGAAATCTTCCTAACCCAGGACCAAAAACTTAGAATTTACCATCCCTAGAGGTTCTCTGTTATTATTAAATGTTTTGGAAAGAAAATCTCGCACCACATACTTAAACTCAAATTACAACAGCTATGGAGCCCCAGTGAGTAGTTATCTATTATAGATTTGGGATGGGATTATTTCATAGTGAAATTCATCGAAGAAGAGAATATGGAAAAAGCGTTGCACGGAGGCCCATGGTTCATTATGGGCCATTTTCTCTCTATCAGGAACTGGGAACCAAATTTTGTTTCGGCAAACTCAAAAATTCAAGCAACTGCTATATGGATCCGACTTCCCCAACTACCTACTGGGTTCTATGATAAGGAAATTATAGAACGGGTAGGGAAAAAAGTTGGGAAATTGTTGAAAATTGATACTTGCACTTCTGCGACCCTTAGAGGTAGATATGCACGGATATGCATACAAGTGCCCATTAATGTACCCCTTAAGGCATCTGTGATAATCGGGGATCATAGGTAACAAATTGAGTATGAAGGAGAAGGAATCTTGTACAAAGGGTGTGGGAGAATTGGGCATCTAACCAAGAAATGCCCTCTACAACCAGCATTGGGAACAAGAGAGAAACCGAAAACATCAACGGTGACTCTTGAACCAAATGAGGGAAACGACTGGATAACAGTGGAGTTCCCAAGTTGGACAAGGTGAAAGGCGAAGACAACTCAAACCCTAAAGCAAAAGAACCCAGGAGCATCGGACAGTGGAATGGAGAGCGGACCATTCTCGACTGAACCAGGTAAGTTCGTCATCTTAGGGAGCTATGGGAATGGGGATAGCAAGGCTGGAACCCTAACGGGTCAAACAGGACAAGCCCAACATAACCTATATGGGCCTCCTGATTTGGGTTCATATTGGGCTGGTCAACAAAGGATAGACCGACCCAAGAAACCCCCTGATGGGGACCTAGTTAGTAGCCCACAAATAGGGCATGTGACGAAGCCCAATTTCGGGAACGGACACATGCATTCCACACGCCACCCAAACACACACGCCACTCTGAGTAGGCACGATTACCAAGGGGAAAAGCAGCAAATATGGGTAAGTTTAATATACTAGTCTCTACTCCAAAAATGGTACCAACAACTCTCTCAAAAAGTCAAATTATGGGGGCCACGATTGAGGCTAAATCCACAGGCGATAGCATCATATCTGGTGAAGGGGAGAGAGAATCATTTTCTCTAAGTGAGTCACTTCCCACTCAAATCCCTACTCCCCCATCTCCCTCCCCCCATCATCACCCCCTGATGACTTGACAGTCCTCGTCGCCCCCGAGAGATTTTAAATGATGGAAAATTTTAGTACACAAAATCCATTTGAGGAAGTGGAAGCCTTAAAACACAATTGTGGCATGCTTTCTACAGTTAAACACCTTCTTGACCCCATCCCTACTAATGGCGAACAACCCAAACAACATGCAACCAAATACACAAACCCAAAACCAAGTCAGGGAACCCCTACCACTCCTTAGGACAACAACTCTACTACCACCAGACCATTTTCCAACCATATGGATAGAAATGGCACTGCAGGGTACAACTTTTCCACTGACCTTCACAATAGGGTTGATTCCCATCACTGTGGTCATCCAAAACCCACACTACTTGGCCAAGGTGGCCACTGCATGCCGCACCATGCAATGTTGAACTTTGGGCACCAACTATGGCTGGCAACACTGTTGCAAGCCCAAGTAGCATTAAGCTAACAAACATTGTCAACCAACCAACTGAGTGCTCTAATGGATTAGATAAGCCACTCCCTACCTTTCTTTCCATTAGTCCCATCAGGGGAGGAGATTGCAAGCCCACATTTCTCCCAATGGACACCAGCATGGACCATGAACCCACTATCAAAGGCAACTCAGATGGCAAGTTCAGAAAAAGTCCACGAGCACTTATAAGCCTCCAACACAGAGCTGGAGGGACTGATAGCAAAGTTGGGGGTACCCAAAACAAAGGCAATTCTCGTGCAACGGGAGGAACTAATAGAGTTCAGTATGGGAGAAATGATATTGCACTATGCTCAAGGAGCATAAAACTGTGCGGGGTAAATCTAAGGCTAGCCTCAAATCCAGGCTCAGGAGACTTAGCTATAAGTCTAAGCCCCGACACAGGAAGGCAAATAGGACAACCATGTGCTGGAGAGCAAGGAAGCCACACATGTGAAAGGGAAGGCCAAATTTCTGAGGAGGAAGTCCCTCCCCACACCCCCAAAATATTAATGAATTTCATCATCTGGAATACTAGGGAAGCTAACAGTAGTGATTTTAGGAGGCACTGTGCTGAGATGGTCAAATTACACAAGCCTGCAATGTTGGTCCTCTTAAAAACTAGGATGACTGAGCATAAACATTTGATCCATGAACTGGGTTTCTCTAGCCAAATTCAGAGCCCAGCTATTGGCCCGTCTGGGGGCATTGTCATTATGTGAAAGGATGACCTCCTCAAGATTGATGAAGTCTCTACCACATCTCAAGGCATAAATGTTATGGTCAAGGTAACACATTATTCTAACTCTTGGCTTTTTATTGTTGTTTATACTAGTAACACCTATGCTCATAGGAGAAATCTTTGGCAACAACTTAGAACTACCATGGGAGCTAGCTAGTAGATGGGGACATCAATGAAGTCCTGAGATCAAGAGATAAGCAAGGATGAAATTGCATCTCTGCTCCAAGAGCTAATCTATTCTGGCAGTGCATAAACCACTATAAGCTTATTGGCCTAGGTTTTAAGGGTAGTAAGTATACTTGGACTAACACGAGATATAGGAATAGAAGCCAGATAATCCTTAAAAGGTTGGATAGGTGATTTGCTAATGATCATTGGATCCAGGAATATACCTCTAGTACTATTAGCCACCTTCCTAGAACCCATTCTGATAATTGCCCCATGTTGGTCAACCTATGGTATAAACTAAGCAGTGTATCAAATCCCTTTTGGGTTTGAACCCATGTGGTGCAGCCACCCTTCCCTCACCAATGTGGTACATCAGGCCTATGAAGGTAATTGTAACCTCCAAGAAGGAACCGCCATATTCCAAACCCAAGTCACTAGTTGGAACAAACTAGTTTTTGGTAAAAATTTCCATAAAAAGAATCACATTCTAGCTAAGCTAGGGGCATCCAGAGGTTTAGTGCCTACCCTTTTAGTTCCTTTCTCCAACATCTAGAGATCCAACTCCTAGAAGAATACTCAACCATTTTAAGCAGCGGAGAGGAATTTCAGAAGACCAAATCTAGGATAAATTGGCTAATGGAGGGGGATGCAAATACTAGATTCTATCATACATCTACTCTCACTAGGAGAAGACGGAATAGGATTCTTGTTCTCCAGGATGAGGTAGGGGATTGGATTGATGACCAAAAAGGGATTAAAGATGCTATATACCAATTCTATTCATGCCTTTACACTACTGAACACCACTCATCACCCACTGGATGACAGAGCATACCATATGATACACATACTTTTTCCCTAGAGAGCAGAATAGTCGAAAAGTCCCCTTGAGGAATAGTGAAATAAAGAATACCATATTTTCATTCAAGCCTACAAAAGCACCTGGACCTGATGGCCTTCACCTAATGTTCTACCAAAAATATTGGAATGTCCTAGAGGGTAAGGTAACCAACTTTTGTAACGAGGTTTTTCATACCCTAGAGATGAACCCTGCTGTAAACACAACCTACCTATGTTTGATCCTTAAATGTGCAAATACCACACTTTTTAGGAATTTCAGACCAATAGGCCTCTGCAATACAATGTACAAGTTGATCACCAAAATCATTGTTAACAGAATTATCATGTTCTTCCTTCTATTATAGGTCCTAGCAAAGCTAGCTTCCTATCAAATAGGAGGGTCAGTGATAATTCCATCATTATGCAGGAGTACATTAGCCATTTTAATAAAATAAAAGGGAAAATGCTAACTTGATCCTCAAAATTGATCTGGAAAAAGCATTTGACAGGTTGGAATGGTCCTTTATCACGGACACTTTGTTATTCTTTGGCTTTCCTGACAATATTACCAAACTGATTCTCTCATGAATTACCTCTAGCTCCATCTCTGTACTAGTCAATAGGGACAGGACTGAGTACTTCAAGACTAGTAGGGGCGTTAGACAAGGAGATCCCATGTCTCCTTTCATCTCCATCATGTGTATGGATAGACTCTCCAGAAGCATTGAAGCCCAAGTGCAAATTTGTAGCTGGTTTTCCATCAAAATTAGTTACACCGGACTCAAAATCTCCCACCTTTTCTTTGATGATGACCTCGCCCTCTTTGCAAGAGCAAATTATAAGAACTGCAACATCGTAATGGATACTCTTCATGCTTTCAGTTAATAGAATGAAGACTAAACTTGCTGGCTGGAAAACTCACTTCCTAAATATGGCTGGGAGGACCACTCTAGCTAACGCCTCTCTAGGATACATTCCTAGTCATGTCATGCAATACATAAAACTCCCAGCCAGGTGTGAAAATAAATTGACAAGATTCTGAGAAACTTTATCTGGGGTACCACTGAAGCCAAGAGAAAAATGCACCTAGTAGGGTGGAAAATGGTGACCAAGCCTAGGGAGGAAGGTGGCATGGGTGTGCACACAACTGAGAGCAGAAACACTGCAACCCATACAAGCATGGCTTGGAGAATGTTCAATAACCCAAATGCTTTGTGGGTAAAGGTCCTGTTCCACGAACACTGCACTGGCAGAAACCCTACTAGGCATATAGCTTCTAGGACTTGGCAAAATGTCAAGAATGGATAATCTATATGTAGAAATGCTATTAGATGGGTAGTTCGTAAGGGGGATAGAGTTAATCACTATATGGACAAATGGATCCCTAACATGGATCCCCTTAGAACCATAATTAGTGGCCTCCTGAACAAGGGTGAAGAGAGCTTGAGTGTGGCCTCATGATACTTTGATGGTCAATGGGACCTTAACAACCTATCTTTCAATCTTCCTGACAGTGTAGTGGCCACTTTCAACTCTACCTTTGTTAATGCTAATTCCGGAAAATTAGATAGAATGGTATAGAATCAAGCTGGGAATGGGTTGTTCTCAACCAAATCTGCCTATACCTTAATAAAAAGTCAGAACCAACAACAGGAGCACAACACCGAGAGGGACTTCAATTGAATATAGGCTCAAACAATACCCAACAAAATCAAATACTTCTTATGGTTAGTGACCCATGGTAGGTTCTCTACTACTCAATACTTACACTCTATGTGGATGAACCTCAACCCTATGTGTTTCTTCTATAACAAGGAGGAGGAAACCATAGAGCACATCCTCATCAGTTGTGACAATGCTAAGCAGTGCCGGAAAAACTCTCTGAATAGAGTCAACCCACCCTTAGTATCCCAAACCTTTTAATTGGCAAAAGCCAGTGGTTTTACACCCTTAGAAAGATGAAACATCAGAATTTTAGTGATATCCTCAAATGGGGGCAATTGCTTCCATTCTGTCTTTGGCAAATTTGGCTAACCAGGAACAACAAGTGCTACAATAATAAAAGATAACATGTACCCTATAGAATTTCCATTAATAGGGCCGTGAAGTTCATGCATATAGCTGTAGGAGGGCAAGGTTCAAACCCCAGTACTGCCATAAGAGTGAAATGGCATCCACCTAGCAGGGGGTCTTACAAGCTAAACACTGATGGTGCTAATCCCAAAAAGGAACAAAGAGGAGGTATATGTGGTGTAATTAGAAACAGAATGGTAATTGGGTAATGGGATTCATGGGGAACCTAAAATGCACAAATACACTCCATTATGAGCTAGCAACTTTCATGCAGGGACTAAAGATGGTAGTATCAAATAATATATTACCTGTGGAGGCCAACTTGGACTCAGCTGAGGTAATACAATGGATAAATAATGGTCATATGATCTATGATCCTTTGGTTTGTGAATGCAGGTCTCTCCTAGAAGCTATGGGGGATCCACTAGTAAACCATACATTCAGGGAGGCAAATAAGGTGGCAGACAAACTAGCGAAGGAAGCAAGGAAGCATGAATCAACTTTTTGGTAGTTCCTCTGGTGTTTGTCAATGAAATGCTATGGGCAGACACCCTAGGAATTATTTTTGAAAGAAACATTAAAATATATAATATTGTTAATGTAGCATTAGACTATTCCTTGTTTGAGGATATGGGTTTGGTAATGCAGCAGCCTACTGTAACCATCTTGAACTAGTATGTATGTATGTATGTATGTATGTATGTGTATATATATATATATATATATATATATATATATATATATATATATACTATTTTCTTACTTGAAAATCGTTATGTTTCAATTGGTTATTTGGATATTGTTGATTGTGACTTACTGTTACTATGGGTTGTCTCTGCTTATATGGACATTCTAGTTTGAAAGAGGACTTTTAGCTATACACAGAGTTTCATGAATGCTGCGAAATTATATACCAACAAATTAATTACATGCAAATAAATATATTATAAGAGCATGCTGCTAAATTATATACCAATAAATTAATCCATTTCATGCAAATAAATATATTTTAAGAACATTGGGTTTTATTTAGTCTAAATAATATTTGTAGAAGTTGGATTCATGCATAAATCACAAAGATAGGAATTTAAAGAAAAGGTTAAGTAAAAAAAAAAGTAGAATCCAATTTTATGGCCACCTTATTTTTCATGGCTCTTTGATAGTATTGTTTTTCGATTGTAACAGACTAACAAGCTACTAATCTAATTTATGATTCACTATTACTTTTTCATATCCTTCTTGATTAACGTGTTAGTAATTCATAAAATTGAATAAGTATATAAATATTAATACACAAAAAATATAAGCAACTAAATAATTAGTTTAAATGCATGAGTAAGTTTATAAAGGTAATTCTACGCATATGAGCTAACATCGTCCATGCTTAATTACCTAATATGACTCTAGATTCTCGTACAAATGCTAACATAATTTATGTAAGTAACAACAATTGTTGATAGTTCATTGTAAGACTATGGCGTCTATCTAGTAAAGCATAAATTGAGACATCAATGTATACTTAATATCCAATTATCCTCGTTGCTTCTTGTTCTCCTTTTTATTTCTTCCATCTTTGACATGTTGTATACGGTCGTAATCGAGCTCTCCTACGACATGGCAAGTTAGGCTCCGAACATGATAACCAAAGACTGAAGATCGACCCCGAGTCCCACCGAGCTAGAACCCGGGGTCAGAACGCCTGTCTTCAAAAATATTGAGTCCGTAATCCCGGAGTCGACCTTACCCCGATCGAGCTCGAAGAAATATTATTAGCATAACCAACAGAAGACCGAAATATCCGTGACTGGTTGGGTATTACGGCGGAAATCTCGGCGCGTATCAGTAAGGAACCGGCAATCAAGTAATCAAGGGATTTTTTTACCTTTTATAGAATTGTACCTAAATTAGGACTCCTCTACTATATAAAAGGGGGTCTGATAATTCATTTAACACATTATAACACGCATCCCAAAGCAATACATTGTTATTATTTCTCTTTAAGATCTTGTTCTTCTGTATCCTGACATCGATCGAAGCGTACCTGACTCGAGGGTGACTAACCTTCCAAGGCTGATACTATTCAATTCGTGTGGTTTGCATTTACTTTGTCGTTATTTATTTCAATTGCGATCTAATTTATCAATTTGTATCAAGTTAGTCCACGTATCCTTAAGACCACTTATAAATTCAATTGTTACCCGATTTTGAGGGTAAACAATTTGGCGTCCACCGTGGTACTAAGGATAATATTAGTTATTTGATATAAATCTTCATAACACACACTACTTTACACTTGTTCTTTGAAGTATATCTAATTGCAAGTTAAAACTTAAAATGTCAAATTCTCAATTAACACACCTACATGTTGACAATGAATTCGGTCATCACGGTGAAAATAACAACATAGCGCCCGGTGACGAGGTACCGCCCCTTGATCCCATCAGAATTTCGGTCGCAAGCCCAATT